>NW_015387002.1:30061-106366 GCF_001527695.2 Protobothrops mucrosquamatus | reverse complement strand
TTAGGGTTAGAAATTCCATAGAAAGAAATTTATTGTTATATCCAGAGTAAAGCTTTGACCTTGTGGGTCAACAGAGAAGTATGCCACCTTTAATGACCTTTTTTGCTGTTGCCTTTCTTGGTGATTCCTCAGTAATGAAGCCAGAGAGGGATGTTGCCTTTCATGTTTAAATACAAGAAATTAAGACTCATTATGATTTCTTTTTATGTTTTTTTATGATGAATAAGTTGTAGCATAGAGAATATTTCCTTTTGAAAAGTGTTTGTTTTTTCTTGAGGCATCATTCCTGGAGATCCTCTAGTATCACCAGTCTCAGTATGAGTAGATCAAAATTTCCTCTAGTTTTCTGGTCTTTATATGTAGCCTTTATAATACAATAGATTCCAGAGTATAGGTCCAGTCCTGAAAGCAATATTTTATAGTAATCCTTTGTCTCAAGTATCCAAAAATTGTCAGTCAGGCAAGATTGTAATCCACAATGTTCAAAGTATTTAAAATGTTCAACCTCCCTGAAAACAGCTCAAAAGTTTCTCCCATCCAGGGGTGGTCCAAGGTCAATTTTTTCTTTTTCTCCCACTAGCTCTTGAGTTTAAAAGTCCAAGCTCAGTAGGTATTTATAATCCAAGAAGGTCAGGGTGATAAGTATGCCAAAATATTTTCCTTTATTGCCAGCTGTTCTCCCAAGCTAGGAGTCACCAAGCTACCAGGAAGCAAATTATAGTGCTGTACACATATCCACCACTAGATGTCACTCAAAGTCCATTTTCCACTCTTATGACAAAGGATTGATTTCTTATATTTTGCCTCAATGTTTCTTTTTTTAAAAAGAGAAAATCTTAACAGTTATCTCAGTTCTTGAATTTATCAAAACTGTAGCTTGATGTTACTTCCACTTCAGTATTGTATGTTTCTGTCCCCCATAAAATTAAAACACCGCTTCCATTCACATTCACATTCTTGGGAGCCTTTCTCAGGAATTTCAGTTGTAAAATAGTAAAGAAAGGATGAGTATTCTCACCCAGTTCCAAACATGCTGTTTACGATGTGTTAATTGGTGCTTTTTCTTCTTCGGTTGTCAGCAGCTAATGGCCGGCCACATGAATGTAGCCCATCTTTCCCCTGCTGGTTTGGAGAGCTTTCCTTGGGTCAAATGGAAAGACCACCATCTCTTTGTGATCAACAAGGCACCCCTCCTTTCATTGGCTCTTCGGGGTGACTTTAGGCCCTTTTTAGGGCCACCAGCAGCGCGAAATTGGGCGCAGAAGGCAGAGCCCTGTCTTTCTGCATCCTATTTTGCTGCGAAGCAAAACCGGAAGATAATATAAACGAGCAAATCTCCAAATTAAATCTACAACTAGAAAGTTCCCAGATAACGACCACAAAGTATGAACAAATAAAACAGAAATCAGAAGATAAAACAGAGGAAATGAATTTAGAGACAGAAGAAATAGAAGGGAATTATAAACAATCATATACCAACAAAAATACTGCAAGACTTAGCCATAGCAATAAAAATGCAAAAGACCCTTTACCCCTTAGGTCTGCAAAATACATCTGATGGCAAGGAAGAAGATTTTAAAACACGGAATATAGAGCTGTTAGGGAAAATGTCACAACTTGGGAGACAAGGAATGAAAAGAAAAATTGAGGGAGAAAGAAACTGGGAGTTGCTTAAGGAATATAAATGGGCAGAATTCCCCCCCCCCAAATACCCTACCTAAATTGTCTTCCTCATGCCAAGCAATTTTCACAAAAATAGAAAGAAAATTCCTGGGCGATCTAATTGCCCTGGCTTGGAAAGCTACTTGGCAAAGAAAGAAAGTGAGAGTCAGGTTTTACAAAACAGAAGATTTGACCTTTTAGAGGGGACATTATATGTTTAAATACTTGTTTGAATAAGATTAAAAGAATGGATGACCCTTAGATATAATTAGACTTTTATAATGAAAGATATGATTTAGAACTAAAATAGCATTCTTTTTATTTCTTTTTTTGATATGGGAAATATGAAAATAAGAGGAGGATTGGTATGAATAAAACTTTTAGCTATATAAATGTAATTAATATTGAGAAAATTATAACTGACAAAGATATTTTAAATATTGATGGGAAATTAAACCTTAACAAGAGCACAAAAAACAGGATATTGATTTATGAATGATATTATTGATTTATAAATTGATATTATTGTTATTTGTATAATATTAGTAAAATATGATGAAGATGTTTATATCTAACTTTGTATACATCAACAGTACCAAAAATTGTAACTGTGTAATGAGGGGAAAATGGAAAAAAATATGGGGAAGAAAGGAGGATGAAGGAAAAAATACTGGATTGTGTAGTACTGAACAGATTTATATTGAAGAAGTTAATGTTAAATATCTGAACCCAGACAACATGTTGTTTACTAAGCACTGAAGATTATAATTCTTAAAAATCAATAAAAGGTTAAAAAAAAGAAAGAAATTAAGAAAAATAGCTGGGGGATTCCCCTTGATTTATATATACTATGTACTATTACCTACCTATAGGATAAGCAACCTCAATCATTTGTTTTAAATGTATAGTGGGGCAGGGATGGAGAAGTATGGGCAGATGCTTAGGTTAGTTGGTTTAGCCATCCATCAAGTTGCCCACATGTCACAAAGGAGCTCTGCCCTTGTTATCTATCATTTGTATGATTCTTGAACTCTAGTCAAAAGCTCTTCTGAAACAATGCTATCGGTGTTGTTAGGGAGCTGCAAAACTAGCATAGTCTGCAACATGTGGCAGTAATCTATGGAGAAGGCAAACTGGCATAGGCGTAACGGTATCCCCACAAAGTCATGAATACAGGGGTGAAAAAAGGGTAGTTAGCAGAACAACTGAAAAAGTTCTAACACACTCAGTGGTGACAAAAACCACCAAGTCTAGAATACTTTCAAAAGAGCATTACATCTAAATAGCTGTAATAGTCTTTCAAAACCATACAAGCACAAATTATTCCGAAAGAAGAAGTAGAGGATGAGATTGAGGAAAGAGTGGTTTGGAATAGAATATAATCCAAGTAAAATACATCCACCAGCAACTGATGAATTCTATTAATAAACCAGTATCATCACTATGCAAAAGATTATTAATTATCATAGCATTCCTTTGTAGTCACCATTCCTCTATAGAATGAGCAACAGAAGTAGGAAGAGCTGGATGGAACATGCTTGTTTGTAATTCACAAGACCACTTTGAGAGTAGGAGAAAGAATCAATGTTTTTTTCTCTCTCCTTGGCCTTCCAAGGATCCCCTGACCTTGTACTGTAGATCTATTTATGAGAAGCAGGGACATTTGCAGTACCTTCCATTGCTCATTCTGGTTGCTAAAATGCAGAGAATGGTGGAAGAACTGTTTTTACACAGTGCAATACAGACTTCAGTGAATATGAGTTTATTGATGAGGGATTAAGCAGATTATTGAATCTGACAGTGGTTGGTTGCTACAGTTAGGCCTTATTTGCAGATATTTTTTGTGTTCACATTCAGCATCCCAAACCCTTTTTCTTGTTGTGCAGGGCCTTCCATGATTGCCTTTCACATAGAGGCAGCTTAGAAAACGGTGAAGTGAAGAAAAAGAAGTGACAACTTCTAGACAGGGATGTTTAATATTTCCTTCTGGGTTGATGGCGGGATTATTGAAAAGATGGGGATGCAGAAAGAATGAAGCAAGGGCAAAACATGAATCTGAAGCTTTTTCAAAGACAATGGAGAGGCCTAGGAAAGCATCAGTTTTCAGGGCTGCATGTTCTTTGAACAGGAAGATCTGAAGAGGCCAACAAAGCCTGGTAAGCTTCGTTGAATTTGAAAAGCTACAAGCATCCTTTCTTCCTCATTTGTTTTGCCTTCTCTTATCTCCTTCATGTGGGACAGTGGGTCCCCTTTCATCCATAAACCTTTCCTAATGATTAGAATTTGACATAATGTAAAAGGGCATCTTCTTCTTCCTCCTCTTCCTTATCTATATTAAAGCAAAATTAAAATATCAATTTGAAACACTAACATTTCGGGAAGGATCTATAATGTGATAGGGAATCTCACAATCTTATGCATACCTCTAAGACCTGCTTCTCAGCACAGGAGAATATTATGAAATGTGCCAGATATTTGGACTGCAAGTGACATAGGAGTCAATAACCTACTTCACTCAGAGCAATATAGGTCCTATCACTTGAGGGGGAAGTCATTAGGTCAGCATTTTCCAACATGATGCTCTCCTGATGTATTGAATTATAAATCCCCAAAGTTCCAGACAATGTAGTCATGAAAAACTAAATATTTTAAATACAGCAGAATCCATTTTTATGTGGTGGGAACATTGCAATTCTTGATTGTCTTTATTTATATATATATATCACAATAGCAAGACAAGACTATAATACATGGGAAGTATTTAATGGCTTGATATGTTCAGATCGATTCAGGTTATAATAATAATAGTAAAGTTGGAAGGGACCTTGGTGGTCATCTAGTCCAACCCCCTGCTCAGGCAGGAAACCCTATACCATTTCAGACAAATGGCTGTCCATTCTCTTCTTAAAAACTTCCAGTGTTGGAGCATTCACCGCTTCTGGAGGCAGGTTGTTCCACTGGTTAATTGTTCTAACTGTCAGGAAGTTTCTCCTTAGTTCTAGGTTGCTTCTCTCCTTTATTAGTTTCCACCCGTTGCTTCTTGTCCTGCCTTCAGGCGCTTTGGAAAATAGCTTGATTTCCCTCTTCTTTGTGGCAGCCCCTGAGATATTGGAACACTGCTATCATGTCCCCCCTCGTCCTTCTCCTCATTAAACTATACATACCCAATTCCAGCAGCGTTCCTTATATGCTTTAGCCTCCAGTCCCCTAATCATTTTTGTTGCTCTTCTCTGTACTCTTTCTAGAGTCTCAACATCTTTTTTACAGCGCGGTGACCAAAAGTGGATGCGGTATTCCAAGTGTGGTCTTACCAAGGCATTGTAAAGTGGTATTAACTTTACATTATATAGAAAACAGGTTTTTTTTTACGCCATTCTTTAGAAATGAATATGATTTATTCATTTATTAACTTATTCAGAACTTGAAAACATATTTTATGTGTTTATATTCTTCTTCTTGTTATGCCATATCCGTTATCGGACGTTGGCGATCATGTTGGCGATCCTGTTTTTATCAGCAGCCACACGAAAAAGTGCTGCTGAGTTTTGTCCAAACCAGTCCCTTAGATTTTGAAACCACGATGTTCTTCTTCTGCCTGGACCTCGTTTGCCTTCAATTTTTCCCTGGAGGATTAAATGGAGTATGCCATATTTTCCTGGGTGTTGCATCACATGTCCGAAATATTCTAATTTTCGTTTTTTAATTGTTTTGATGATTTCCCTTGGCTTTCTCAGGCAGCTTATCACCTCCTCTATTTGTTTATATACAAATCTTTTTTCAAAAGCGTTTCTACATTCATGCTCTTAAACAAAACTCAGCAGATGAGACAAGCAGGATCCTAGAATCTGGTGGTGAGAATGAAAGAGAGTTTATACTGATATTACTGAACACAGAAAAGACTTTTCAAAACAGGAACAGTGCTAACATTATGACTCAGTGTCACAGTAGCTCAAGCTGTCAATGAGATATGGCGATGATAAATTGTTATCAATTATTCTGAGAGGGAAAAGTGAGATATTAATTCCATTCCAGGCTTCTCTTGTGAGAGAATATAATAGAAAGGGCATATTTTCAAACATAAATATCTGGTACATTCATGCCTTTTCCAAAGCCAACATTGATCTTCACCCAGACTAAGAGCTTTTTCTGATAGCTTTTCTAATAGATCCTCTTCCATACAGGAGAACTGTTTGCCAGAATAAAGTTCATTACTCTGACTACTGAATTCTATTATATCCCGCAAATGAGGCCAACTAGTGATGCTGTCTTTAATATTTTAATGCAGGATAAGATAAGAAAAGTTAGACTTGCTGAAAGTCTCAACTCCCATTTCAGATAGGCAGCTACAAACAGAAGAAGGAAAAACAATTCCATTTTCCATCACACTGAGCAGAGGTCCCCAACCTGTGGGTTGCGGCCCACTAGTGGACTGTGGGAGGATTGCAACTGGGCTGCAGAAATGGTCAGCAAGCACACAAGCTCATACGTGCATCCTCACTTGTGTGAGCAGCAAGTGAGCACACATATGCATGCTCCATTTGCATGTGCATATGCTTGCTGGCCTCTCACGCAGAAACATCCACTCTCCCCATCCACCACTGGTCGCAAAGCTGGAAATGTTGGGGAATTCTGCTCTAGAGGAACCAAAACTACAAAAAGTTATATTTCAATTTAATTTCTGCAGCTCTGTTTTGAATGACCAAAGAGTAGTTTCAGATATAGGGAAAGACATGTGATGAATCTAGGAAAATAAAACCTAAAGTTTTCTATGATCTCTCATCTCTGAATTGGAAATGCAGGTGGACCCACACCTTTATATTGCTTTTATTTATCTATATATTTATCAATTTTTTTTACCTTACAGAGGGGTTGGTTAATATCCATAGATATATAATCTACTAACCTTTGGCATAATTGTATTCAACATATTAAAACAGCCAGATTGTTTATGAAACTGGCATATAGTGAAATTATTTGTCATTCAAAGTTATTATATCACAAATGATTTTCTCATTACAAAAAGCATATGATGGCTTACAGTCTCTTTATTTTTCTCTCTTTCTTTCTGCTGTACTTCTTGTGACCCCATCATTTGAATCCTTAAATGCTCTAATAACACTTGTTGCCTTATAACAGCTAGAATGCAGCAGTTCTAAGCAGTAATAATTTCATTTCTTTTTCTTTCAGAAATCAGCAAGACATTTTACATATCCTCCAGGAAAATATTTGCAAGGAATTTGGCCAGATCCCAAGTTCTACTGAGTCACATTAGATTCTGAGGTTTTATCAGACTTAGGTCTAAATCTTTTTCAATCTTGTTGAACAATTTGGAGCTTTGGAGGTAAATGATAGCTCTAAATATGAAGTTATATGATCAGCAAAAAGGTTTATCACACTTCCCTTGTGGTTAAGTCTTGAAAACCTCTCAGAGGTATTTTTTCTCCCTACAGTCCTTTCGTTTTCATACCAAATGACTTACCTACATCTTGATCAGGCTGCTGGGGGCTGCAAAATTGCTCTGTGGCCATGCATCCGGGCTCCGGAGGTCTTTTCCAGGGCTCACGAGCCCAGATTGGGCCACTGGGGGGGTGCAAATTCATTCTGCGGCCATGGATCTGGGCTCTGGAGGCTTGGAAAAGGCCTCCGGAGTCCAGATCGGGCCACAGGGACCACAAAATCACTCTGCGGCCACGGATCCGGGCTCTGAAGGTCTTTTCCTGGCCTCCGGAGACCTGATCGGGCCATGGGGGGCTGTGGACGCCTCCCCAGGCCTCAGATCGGAGTGGCAGCAGGAAACCCAGCAGAGAGGAGACAGACTTTTTCCAGGTGAGTCCCACATGGCAGGAAGGGAGGGGGAAGCATGAGAGTGTTAAGTGAATGCTCGGGGATTACCTGTACTCGCACTGGCAGCTTAGAAGGAACCGGTTCTTGCATAAAAAAAAAAAAGTGACAGAACATCGTTCAGTGTGTTCTATGACAAAAAAAGCACTGACTATATCTATCTATCCATCCATCCGTCTGTCTGTCTGTCTGTCTGTCTGTCTGTCTGTCTGTCTGTCTGTCTGTCTGTCTGTCTGTCTACTATCCATTGCTCATCTCTCATCTCTCTTTTTCTCTCTCATCTCTCTACTATCTCTCTGCTATCTGCCTGTCATCCATCCATCCATCCATCCATCCATCCATCCATCCATCCATCCATCCATCTATCTATCTATCTATCTATCTATCTATCTATCTATCTATCTATCTATCTATCTATCTATCTATCTATCTATCTATCTATCTATCTATCTATCTATCTATCTATCATCTGGTGGTGCAGTGGTTAGAATGCAGTACTGCATGCTATGACTGCTGACTGCTGGCTGACAGCAGTTTGGCAGTTTGAGACTCATGGGCTCAAGGTTGACTCAGCCTTCCATCCTTCCGAGGTGGGTAAAATGAGGACCCAGATGTTGGGGCAGTATGCTGACTCTGTAAACTGCTTAGAGAGGGCTGTAGAGTACTGTGAAGTGGTATATAAGTCTAAGTGCTATTTCTAGTGCTGCTAGTGCTTTATTTTATGCTACAAAAAGAATATTTCCTCCCTCCTCCAGTGTAGAGATACAGCCAGTGTTGTTTCCAGGGATCTCAGGATGTTCTGGATCCAAAGACCACCAGCTGTGTGCAGATTAGGCTCTCGGTATGCTAGCTCCAGGCTGCGGCAGGTATTTTTTATTCCTGCTGCTTTCAATAAGAGAATAACAAGACAGTGCAATGCTGTAAAGGAGTGTTTTGATTTACTGAGGCTTTGATCAAATCATCCCCATCAAAACAGATTTGTGAGTCAAAGTGGGCACCTACTTCAAAGCAGCAAATCAAATCAGATGGCTGGGAAGCTCTTTTAAATCCTTCACAGCTCCTATAGTTTTTCTGCTGTGCAAGTGTATAGAACTGCAAATTCAAGACCAAATATGGAGAAATGGACTGGAGGGATGAACTCTCTGATGCTGACATGAATAGGAATCTAATGAATGTATCACTCAATTAAACTCTTTTGAGATGGCCTGTCTTTTGGCTTCAGTAAATATATCTTTGAACATACTGACACAATCTAATCATTATGAGGTCAGGTTTAGAACCTAAAACTCAATTATCAGCTTTGGTTTCCATAAAATGGACTCTGAAACAAAAATAGAAAATTAATTTTTAGGGCTGTAAAAGCTTATGAATCAATAAGTAGAGCTCAGAAACTGCAGAAAGTCATGATTTATAACAGATAAAGTATGAATTAAAGGACAGAACAAAAGCAATTACAGAAGTCAGCCACTGTTTATATAATATGTAAACCTGTAAGCATAATTGCTATCAACTCAGTAGTGTCTATGGGATCCCAAAATTACATGAAAGTTACCTTTAAAATATTAGACTAAACAAAAGTAACAAAGTTATAAATATGTTTATACTCTCCCCTGAATTCTTGTAAATTTAGAAGTCAGCATGCCAAAATCTCAATTAACATCACCAAAATTTCTTAAGATGGTGACCTTATGAGATTTTAGCCATTTGCGTGACTTCCTGACACACATACCATTGTGTAAAATTACAAAATAATGCTTAAAATTTCACTCCCCCTTTAAAAAAAATCCCACCTCTATTAATATGTATGAGACGTGCCATTAATTTTGTCTCATCATCACAACCATGTTTCCCATTAAGGGCAATTGCTGATCATAAAAAAAATTAAGAAACAGAAATAAGGCAGGTCATTTTACTCAATCCGTTCTCCTTTGCTTCCTCTCATTTGGGATCTGACTTCTGCAACTCTGATGACATCTGTCTGCAGTCTATTGGATTTATTATGTCAAACTAGATGACTATTGGACAGTCATCCTTAGGAGTGCAAGATATTAATGATCACCCTCAAGCCAATGCATCAGTCAGCCACCAGAATGACATTTCATTTCTAAGAACCTCAGTTCCAGATCCTAGATGCCTTTAATCCCATGGGCAACCTCAACAAGACAAATACTTTTCCATGCATCTGCCTAAACAATAGTGTTACTATCAGTATTTTTGTTTCAGGAAAGGGTGGTTGGAAAGAGAGAGGAGAACAAACCAAGAATGATTCAGATCAGCCAACTGGCTACCCACAACCAATTGTGATCTGTTTTACCAAGTATTAACATGAATTCAAATATGCCTTTCTTATAGTCAGAGCACCTGATAGAAAAACACTATCCTTTCTGTTCTGTCCGTTACCTAACTTTCCTGGGGACTCAAAATTGCCATGAAATATCAGTGTTTCCTCTTCTGTGGCTATCCCAGCATGTTTCTAAAAGTCTTTTAATGTTTGTGTAATAGGGCTGCCACTGTGGAGTGAAGTATTTTGCATTGCCTGTACAATTTTGTAATTACCCTAAATTCCAGGTGAAAGGCCTGGAATTATAATAGGTCAGATGCCAAGCCTGTATTGTTTATAGCTCTTTGTGGGAGCAGTCAATATTCTGTAAATCTCTTTGAAAATGATTAAATGAAGCAAGACTGGATGGTAGAATTGATGAATTAACTTCTTTTTCCTCACCCCCAACTTACCCTACCATTAGGCAGATTGTGGAAGTTACCTTAGGTAGTAGATTTTGATCATTGTGATAGGGCAGTACAGCTATTTCCTTTGCCGTTGAGTCATTTTCACTTCCAGGAATGGGGAGAAGTGTTGGGGTTTCTTTTTCACATGTTATTTGTGCCAACATTACCTTAGAGGTTTGTTTGGGGGAGTAGGTACTTAGACTTGGTAGGTGGTGATTTTGCTTCAGACAGCAAAATGACTTAGGCTGCTTCTGCTGGTGGAACAGAAGACAAACTGGAAACATTCCTTAATAGGTGTGAGGTGGGATGTTATTTGACTTTTGCTTGTCTCTTTCCATTTATCTTTACAGCTCTTAAGAAGCTTTTGGGGAAAAGCACGAAGTTAAATTCCTTGCAGAAAAGTTTCAGTAAATCTGCTTTGATCTTTCGGAAAAGAAGCAAATTGGAAGGAGTCAGAAGAATGCATTTATTACTCCTCACTGATAGATGCACATCCGGTTTTGTACATACAAGTATGTGCGTACCAGTGAGTTTAGGGATATAAAAACAAGCTAAGATTTTTCACCAGGGACTGCAGGGTGTGAATGACACTTGGGTAGTGGGAATAAAATGTTTTGTTTGTTCTCAGATGAAGATAACAGTCACTCAAGTGTTGTAGGAATTAAAAAAAAACAAAACCTGAGGGTAAATTTAAAAAAAGGGGGAAAGAGAAGGGATCTGGGTCAAAGAGTAATTTCAACAAAAGGCTTGCTAGTTGTAAGCAACTTAGATCTTGTCTGTGGCTAGTGTTTAAATACTGACTGGTAATTTAGCTCCATTAGTGTCTCAGAAGTGGCATTTGGAGTTCCTGAAAGTCATCCCTGACAAAGCTAAACAAAGCATTAAATGTAATCAGGGAAGCCACGGAACATCAGAGCCACAATATTTTAAACTGTTCTACTTTTTTAACCTGATAAATAAAAAGGAAGGAAGCAAATAAATAAATAATCCAACTCTGTAACACTGATGGCTAGGAAGTTTTTAAGAAAAATAAGTCATCCAGTGGAAATATGAGTATGCAGCCATAAATGTTGAAATAGTAACTAACTAAAGATGTTTTTCATGGCATGGTTTCAAATGGCAGCTTTTCCACACTTCTTTGTCTCTCTTATCATAGAGCTATCACTGGCAACTACTAGTGTGTGGAATTCTATCGCCACTGAGGAAATTCATAACAATACTAGCCTTCTGATCAACAGACAGGGAACTAAATGCTTCTGCATCTAGTGATTTCTTTGTCCTTCCTATACAGTCCAATGAATCTGAGTTTCCTTTGCCGTTAACTCTTTAAGGAAAGCTACAAGAGGTATATGTAGTCACTTTGTTGTTTGAATGATTTTCAAAACAACATTGATTTGTAAGTTTCTGGTAGTGGGGAAGTTCAGGTTTTTTTCTGATTGGGCTGAAAGGGCAATGAAAATAGAGAAATAAAACTCTGACAAAATGTAGTGCAAAATATTCATCAGATGCATGATTGATAAGTGAGTGATCCCATCCAAATAGTTTGATGAACTATCATTAATGTGTTCAAAATATTGCCAACTAGAGTATGAAAATTGTGTAGGAACAGGATTTTCTTCCAACAGTAATATTCTCCTTTTCTCCCAGAAGTAATCTAGCCCACACCCATTAATGTGAAACCATGGATTAGTCCATGCAGTTTACTAGCAAGGTTTTTTGAAAGGGTTTGCCACTGTTTTNTTCCTACGGCTGAGAGAAAGTGATTGGCCCAAGATCACTAAGCTGACTTCATGCCCAAAGTGGAACTAAAATTCATGGTGTCCCAGTTTTTACCCTGGTGCCTTAACCATTACACCAAACCCGCTCTCTAATTAACGCTTAAAACAAAACAAAACAAAAACCCCTGAGTTGGTTAAATTTATGCATTTGTTTTCCTGAATAAGTATCCAGGCCTGTGCTGTTGAGTTGCATAGAAAATTGGCCTGGTCTTTATATTAGTTCCTTATTTCATATACTGAAAAAAAAAATTCAAACCTGGAGTTATTACCCTGAAAGGGGCAAAAGAGTTCTCTGGTTTCTACTCCATCCAAAGTATAGAGCGTTCAACTCATTCTGCACAACATGAAGGTAAGTATGCCAATGCAGAGAGACAAGGAGATAATCTTGAAGCAAATATTCACAATATGTTATGAAAAGGATATAAGCATTCCTTAAATCCAGGAGAGGGAGAGAGAATGGGAAGGGAGAAATGAGACCCAGCCTAACTACTCCCTGACTCCCTGGAATATTGGGATGGGGGCAGCAGCTCAAGCAAACTTGCAGAATTCTGCTATTGTTGCCTAACTCAATATGTTTTAGTTCTTGTCTTTCTGTGAATTTAGTTTTCTGGTCTAATGTATGTCATTGATATGATAGCCAAAAGCAAAAGCAAGTACCTTGTTGAAATATGCTTATACTACCCTCCCCTTTCGTGACTTGTTTGCAACTGGCTAAATAATGCTAGAGTCTATGGAACAGTCATCAAAAGAAGTTTATTGGCCCCATCCCTGCTGCAGCAAATGCAAGAAAATGAAATATTCCAGTACATAGAAGGAGACAGAGTGACTTGAGTGGCTATGAAAATGACCTGGAATTAATTTCCATGAATTGGTCCAGAATGCATTACTCTCAGGAATGACCCCTCAATTAGTTTTTGAAGGGTAAGTTTATTTTATGCTATTGTTGCTATTTTTGTTTGCTTGTTTATTTAGTATATTGGTAAATAACATAGCAAACAGCTGAATAAATAGACTGAATCTAGGTGGGATATTTATGGTATTTAGAGTAACCATTAATAAAGCTCTCTGTGTGACTCACAAAGATAAATGTAATAATCTTTCTCATATACCATTGTAAGCTACACATAGAACTGATGTTTATAATCATCTTTATAATATATAATAATGTTCATAATAATATATAATCATGTAGTTCTGCTCTGCTACATGAGCAGGATTGCAGAGTTAATGTTTCACCAACTTGGAAAAAAAGGCATTTCTCCATTTAGAAGATTTCTAATTTTAGCCTAATCATCTTCTAAATATATCATTTTACTAAGTATTTTCATATATGTTTAGAATACAATATATTTTAGAATATGTGTATTCTAAACATATATTTTTTGGTGTGGTTTAAATGTGGTCAACTAGAAGTATCAGCAATAGTGGTGTACATACAATATCTGAAACAGTGGTGGGGCCTGCCGCATTGGGAACAAATGATATGCTACTATTGTGAATGAAACATGAGCAAAAGGTTGCTTTGGGGGGAGGAGGGGAAAGTGATTTAATTGTTTATACTCCCATTCAGAAGTATATCTCAGAGCACCTGTTAAGATAACACTACCCAGGCTGTGAACCCTAAAGAAATGGAGGCTTAAAGCTGAAAGGAGTGAAGCTTTTTCAAACAAAAGCCAAGTCTTAAGAAGTCAAGAACATTTCAGAACCCTGGATAGCACAAGCAAAGGTAACTGCCTGGGATACTCTCACGTCAATAGAGCTGTGGCTTCAGCAAAGTTTTGCCAACAGGGCCCAGTAAAAGGCAAACAAACCTGATATTGTGGTAACTGCAACACACATGAACATTGAATAACTTCCTGTCTTAAATTGCTGCAAAGAGCCAGATTGGTGTAATGGTTAAGGCACCAGGCTGGAATCTGACAGGAAGTGAGTTCTAGTCCTGCCTTAGGCCCAAAGCCACCTGGACTTTGGACAAGTCACTCACACTCAGCCCTAGAAAACCACTTATAACTCTTGCTAAGAGAACTGGGTTCAGAAGTCTGCCCTTGAACTGAGGTGTCCTGACATTCAGCACATATTGACTCATCTTCACAGTTTTGCAGAGTCCTCAGCCAATGAAACCTAGCAGGCAGCATGTCAGGAAGAATCAAGAAACTAGATTGTTTATCTGCTCATGGTGTGGTTTCACTTTCCATTGTAGAAGTGATATGTAGTTTGGGGTGTTTCTGGAGACAAAGATTAACTTTGACACACAACAGCACTTATTGCCAGCTTCCGCATATAGTTACCATATTTCTGAGACAGGGATAGTTTACCACATAGTTCCTCCATTTTTAACCTCAAGATTGATTGATTGATTGATTTTATTCGACAATTGACTCTGGGCAGTACACAGCATCAAAATAAAATAAGTATACTACCATAATATACCAAGGAACAGTAAACAAGATGGTCAACAATAACAAATATGACATGGCATACAATCACTCTATCCCAGAGCCTGAGATAAGAACAAGGTCTTTAAGGCTCTCCAGTGTGCCATCAAGGTGGGAGCCACACAGATTTCAGGGTGAACCCTATTCCAAAGGATAGGTGCTATGCAGAGAAGCCACATTTCGTGGGTCCCAATAAATGACACTGCTTAATTGAAGAGACCCAGAGCACATCAACCCTTTGGGATTCAATTGGCTAGGCTGATGCCACAGAAGATAGGCAATCCCTGAAGTAACCAAACACTATCCCATGTAAGGCTTCATAAGTCATAACCAGCACCTTGAATCACACCTGCAAATAATCAGGCAACCAGTGCAGCTTGTGAAGCAAGGGTGCCACATGGGGATAACATGCCCATCAGTACCTGCCCAACTACATTCTGGATCAGTTGAAGTTTAATGGTGGCTTTCCAGGGCAATCCTGTATAAAGCACATTGCCATAATCAACTCATGATTAAATCAATGCAATGCAGTTTCAAGGTCTTCAGTCTGAAGAACTGAGAAGGTTGCAGCTAAGCTACTTAGCTTTAGAAAGGCTGTGCATTTCCAAATAGACACTGAGCCATTTTAAAGGTTTTACTGTTTATAAAAAAACTTAAATAGTTTAGACCTTTTTTTTAAAGGAACTACCTGCTTCCTTATAGGATAATTCAGTCTTTATACAGTATTTTGGTGAGAATTATACAGTAGCCTGCTAATATTTATCTGGTTGCAATGTATAAATGATCATTCGCTATATTGGAACCTACTATATGGAATAAACAGCCAAACAATTAGATGGAAAGAGATTTTTTTTCTCCCCCCCTCCCCCCCAACAAGAAAGGGAGAGTATAATTTGTTCAGGGCTTTCCTTGTGTTCCCTATTTCCTTTATATTCAGATACCCAGATTCTTATTTATTAACTGTTGTTCTCTATCACTTTAGTATTATTACACTTTCATCTGTTTTTACAATATCACTACAATCATTCTATTGCAAATCATTTTAATTCATTTTAAATGAAAACAGTATAGAAGTAAATTGTATCAAAATAAGAATAATATTTAAGTACAGGTATTAAATACACCAAATATTAAGTGCAGTTGGCCAGGTTTTGTTTTTTTTTAAAAGGTGTGCTTGTTAAGAAAATGCAATTTCTTAATTTCTATTTCTTCTACCTAGTGAAACTACTGCTATCAGAAATTCAAGATATACTATTGATCAAGATAATAAATCAGTCTCCATTAAATCACTTTCATTAATTTCATATCCATATACTATAAATATAGGTCTCAGTCTAGTCTCTCTAACAATATCTAATTAAGAAGCCAGCAATGATTTCTTTTTACCATAATATATGAAATGAACTCTTCATAGACTTCTGCATCTATTTCAAAAATTAAACTTCCACATATGAAGTTACATAACCAGCTACATAGTGTTGACTTAATTATATTTATTTGGGATTCTATAACTAAGAATGTTGTCTTCCATTATTCTTCTTGTTCTTTCCTTTTTCCAAACAAACTTCTTATATTTAGATATTTAACTGCATTGTCTTGAAAGGAAATTTCTCATCAAAATCTTCATTATAGGATATGAGATAATTGCATAATAGAATATTGAAGAAATTCTTCAAGCTGTGGAAATGATTATTATAGATGATGATGATTTTATTCTATCTATCTATCTATCGATTGATCGATCGATCGATCGATCGATCTATCGATCCAACTCTAGCCTATGATTTACTGGAGCTGGCAAAGTCATCCATGCTCTCAAACTGATAACAATCAGCAAACTCAAACTTTGGTACATTGTTATGGGAGGGTGGGGAAATAAGTAAACATTTTTAAAAGGATCAAATATAAATGCCTAATAACTAATCTTTATTGTATAGAAGAATTATTGAATCAGTACCTAGCATTGATCTAATATGTGGTTGAATCGAACAATTATAACATCCATTTTCTCAATAATGAATCCTTTTGGGGTAAGAAAGTAAATTAATTCATCAGTAAGAATGGAAGAGAAAAGAAATGAACCCCCTCTTAAGATCACACACAACTGTTTAGTTTTCCTACATAGAGGGGTCAAAAATCTATATATTTGTAACTAAAATAGCTGCAAGTATTACCAGTATTGACATTGGTGTTTTAATATTTTTTCAGAAGGGTTGTTGTTTTGCAGCCTTTTTTATTTTACGATCATGAATATTTCTTGATTCTTTATTATGTAATCATGCTTGAGTTATGATTGATCAATATATTTACAATTGACAATAGTTTTTTCTGGTCACAAAACTTCGTAAACTGCAGGATTTGAGGCAGATTGTTCCCCCTTAAAAGTTATTGACAGGCTCTCTTCCTTGAAACAACTAAGATATCTTTCTTTTGTTGGGCCCATCTGGTCCCAGTTTGTAAAACTATAATGTGGATTGTCTGCTAATCTGTTTATTTGCAGGAGCGTTAGAAATCCATATTTTGTGTTCTATGTAGTCAAAAGAAATATGCTTACAATCCACTTCAGACACTGGTGAAAAAGCATATTACAATATTAAAAATGCTTCTTTGTGATAAAAGTTTCCCAACAATAGAAAGTTAACATCACAAAAAACTCTTTTTTTCTAATCTTTCTTCTGAGATACTAGTTTTCTGGGATAATGTGGATCCATTTATGAATGGGGAGAGTTCAAACAACTCTGTTTTGTCACGATATATTAGAAAAAAAGCTGTACAGCGGGCATTAACAAATATAAAGATCAATTCGCCTTGAATTTATTATTCCATCTTTATTACAAAAAGAACCGTTGGTGGGAGAGGTTTTGGCAAAACTGTTCTGGATCTACAGGATTTTTTCTATATACATTTGCGGAGCAAAACTCTTCTTCTGTCTTCAGTTCGTAAATGCAATAAGCGACTAAAAAAAGAATGAAAAAACAAAGGCGGAACAATAAAGCAACAACATAATATTAACAAATACTTCTAGTAGCAAGTATACATAATTGATGGCAGTAAAGTGGATTAAAGAGCCTTAAATTATACATTATTTAAACAGCTTTTTATAGAAAGAGATGAATGTGATTATTTCAGGCAGGAAGAGCAGATGTATATGAAAAAGAATAAATAAAAAAACGTTCTTAAAAATAGCAATTTGGAACAATGTAAGAAGGAAATTCAAGAAAAAGCCTAGAAAAAAAAATTCCTCTAACCAGATATGTTGGTTTTGGCCAACTTCTGGACTAAAATAGGAAGATAGCATGCTCACAATTAGGAAATCATTATTTTGAGGCAGAATATGAAGACAAAAAGGTTTGGAGAAAATGACATTAAGATAGGGTTAGGGTTATCCTACATGCAGCAAAAATCCAAATGGCTCTTAAGTGGTAGCATAGGGGTACGGAATAAAATTAGCATCCCTCATCTGGGAACTAAATACTCTCTCTCTCTCTCTCTCTCTCTCTCTCTCTCTCTCTCTCTCTCTCTCTCTCTCTCTCTCTCTCTCTCTCTCTCTCTCTCTCTCTCTCTGTGTGTGTGTGTGTGTGTGTGTGTTTGTGTATGTCTGCCAATTCCTAATAGTTGTTGATATTCTCAAAGATGTAATGAGCTCCCGTTCTTGAACACTGTAGAATGCAACAGAATATGCAAGCAAGTTCTTAGGAGAAAGTTAGCCTATCCTTTATTTAGCATTGTAACAGAAGCAGAACCTAAAGACAGCTGTAGATTTTACTCATGGAAGAAGGTGAAGTGGAAAGTGATCAAAACCCTGGGGGTTTTAAACCCATGTTTTGCCTATATAATGTATCTGATTCAGCTGGTGTTATTTCCAATTAGCTGAGGGTAAGGCCTTTTCCATTGTTACTGCTCAGTTCACCTGAGATTACAGCTACTGGATCTGAGCTTTTAGGTAACTAATAAATGGCACCGAAGAGATATCCAAAATTCTAACTCTTTCTTCCTCTCTAGTAATCACTCAAATATTTATAGCCTAAATGTTATAGCCTACTTAATAGGTTCATCCTGGGTTTTGTTTTTTGTTTTTTTTTTCATTTAGAACACCTTCAAAAATTGACCTTGATTCCTTCCAGCTGTAGCCAAGTTATTTCCTGTCTAATCACAGTGATTTCTTTGTTGTAGCATTTATATGCTCCTCCAATAATTGTCAGTTCTGGGTAGTTCTTAACAGCAAAATCCATTATGTCATAAAAGCTTCAAATAATAAAAGCAGCACAAAAACATAGCTTAAAATGTAGTTACCAAATACAATTAATAGCAACATTCATGGCATCAGTGCATGCTCAAAGGATTAGTGGAAGATAATATTCAGTCAGACATTACTTGAGCAGATACCTCTGCTTAAGCCAGTTGTCAGTTTCTCCTGAACATCAAGTCAAAATGGCCAAGGAAACTGATGGCCAGGTAATAGAATAGGTGGCATGCTCATTGTACTGAAGTGGTCAGTAGGAACTGGAGAGATCTTAGCTTCTGAGGGCATCATCAATCATATCAGCGAAGAGCCTATAGCAAAAATTGTTTTGGGAAAGAGGAAAACACCAGATTAAAACTGGAGCAATCAAAGATATCTTCAAGCTGCTTTAGTTGAAGACTACAGATGAGAGCAAGGCAACTTCTTAATAATTATAAAAATGTTTATTGAAACATTTTATGCTTGCATTAGAGGACCATGAGGATAAGCTCCATGGGGATATTTAAGAGACATTTTAGTTATCAGAGGTACCCTGAGAGATACTCCATTCATAATTTTAATCTTGATTAATTCTATTAATTTCAGTGGAAAACATTAGAACATAATTGTGCTTATTATTTCCTTTACATTAAATTGTGATCACTATCATATTCTGATTACACTAAGAAGGTTGGTGAGACCCTGAACCTGGAGACATGACATCAACTTGGGGTATGCAAAGAACATCATTTATAAAAAATAAATAAATGGTGCAGATTATTTTCTTCAACCGCATTTTATGCTTACCCTTGTTTGGACCAATTCTACACTAGTCATTCATCATATAGAATGAGAATTGGTGCAGTTCTATTATGTTATTATTTATTAAAAAGTATTTCTCTAAGGCTTCTTATTACAAAGTATGCTGAGCAATTTGTAAATTACCTACCCTAAAAGGACCATTTGAGCTAAATTAGATATGCCACTAAATTATGCAGAAAAGAGAAGACTAAATGCATTTATATTATGACATGCTAAGTTCAACTAGGTGTTAGTGGGACAGGGAATTAGATTCCAATTTTAGCAACAACTAAAATTTAGCATTATGTCTAATTTGACTTTTAGCTTCCCTCATTTTTTTTTTTTAAAAGAACAGTTCAGCTGAGGTGAATTAATCAGATTCAAGGGAACAATTTTTTGTACCTGAAGCACAGTCAACACTGCTTTTCTCTAATAATCTTACTAACCTTATACCAAAAAAGATCAGAGGCAGGAGGTAGCAAACTATCCAAAAAGATATATTCACCTCATTTTCATCATTTGATCATTCTATGGACATTCTGAGCAAAATGGGAGAGGGGGGCTGAACCTCCAGAATAAGAATGGATATGGCAATGCAAGGCCTCTGGGAGGCACAAATTATATCAATCTTAAATCTACACATGTCTCCCAAAGCGTGCAAACCAGCATCTGCATTTCCTGGATCAGATGAGGAGAGCACATCTTTTCTCCTTCTGTCCTGGCCACTTTTTACAGAGGCGCGATTGAAAGCATTTTAACAAACTGCATCACTGTCTGTTTGGTGGTAGCAGTGCCTCAGATAAAAAGTCCCTACAGAGATTGGTAAGGACAGATGAGAAGATCATAGGAAGCTCACTTCCTGGTATTCAGGATGCTGCTTATAAGAGCTATGTGCTTAGAGCTCAAAGTATTGTTAGAGACCCCACACACATCCACTTTACAATCTGTTCCTGTTGCTCCCCAATGGGAGGAGGTTTCAAAGTATTTCCAACAGGACTACCTGATTCTGTAATAGCTTTGTTGCCTATGCCATCCATCTGGTAAACTTGCAAGATTCATTTTCCTTGCCATGCACATGTATACATAATCCGAACTAGATTGTGTTGTTTCTCTGTGTCATATAATATATGTGGTATATTAATAATTCTGTATTTATTATACACATACACACACACACATATTGGAAGTGGTGACCCTTTGAGAGCTATATGCAATGAAATTTCATTTTAATGTATACCAATTAGTGTACATTCAAAGTGACAATAAAGTTATTACTCTACTCTACTCTACTCTACTCTACTCTACTCTACTCTACTCTACTCTACTCTATTCTATTCTATTCTATTCTATTCTATTCTATTCTAAAATGACCTCAAATCATGCTGCCAAAAATCAGTCAATTTTGCCCCCAAATTTCAGTGATGAAATTTCAGACTATCAGGGTGGAGAGATTTTTCAAGGTTGGAATGAGAGTGGGTTACCTCCCAGAGATTTCCCATTCCCACCCTTAAAACCCTCAAAGATATCCCTCCTGGCCAATCTCATCCATTGTGTCATCTCTATCCTCTGGTGTTGTCATATGAAGCCTTCCAGATAGTCACAAGAAAGTTGTCCAGCTCATAATGAAATATGGAGGGCTTGGGTCATGCATTCAGAGAAGCCAAATCAAAATATACTGTCCACATCTTTCCACATTTTTTCCAGTAAGCTAGAAATTTTCCAGTGGGTGGAATTCTCTTCTAGTGGATGAATCATGCTTTTATTTTGATATGCAAACTAAGGACTCTCCTTAACAAACTTTTGTTGTTCTTGGCTTGTTATTCCAGCTGGTTCAGTGAGGCAAAATAAAATGTTTGCTCCATATCTGATGATAAATAAATGTGGTTAGCTGAGACAGGAAGGTAGTTGCAAACAAAAGGGAGAGCATGCAGTAGCCTGCTGCTTATTTGCGGGTAAGTCACTAACAAAACCTTCACCTGATCCTGCTCTTTGTGAAACCTTAACCTACATAACTGGGCTTTAATTGAAAATGGGTGCACCACTAAGTCTACATTCCATAAAAGAGTTTAAGGGAATCCCTTTTCTTTTAATGCTGTACCAGTTATTATCCTCAAGGCCTTTACATGGTTCAATATGTTATTTGTGCAGGTAGCTGCAGGGCACTTGATGGATGCAGCAGCTGCTGCCCCTCAGTGACTCATAGGTGCATCCTTTCAAGACGTTTGGTATTCTTGTCATCTCGCTCCTAGGGCTGCAAGTGTTGGCAAGCAAGAAACTGAGAAGAATGAAGGGTGTTGAGAAGCAGGAAGTAGGCTCAGAAGAGGTGCTTGGGGAGGAGGGGATGCTCTTCCTCGCCACATTAGGAATATCACAGCTGCTGCCCATGGAAAAACATCCCCTCTTATAAATGCCAATCAACGGATGATTGAGATCTATTGGCTTCCACAGCAGTCCTCTACCCAATGACAACTCCATATTTTCCTCTTTCAGGAGACAAAGGTGAAGGAAGTGGGGCCTGGCTCTTGTCAAGTACTGGGCTGACAGCTTTACAACCACACTCTGGAGAGGAGCTGAAAAGAGGAGCATTAGATTTAATCAGTGCTGACAGGAATAGGTGATGGATATTTTTATAGTAGAGGAAATGTATCTAGCAGGGGAAATTAGACTGAAAGATGATAAGGATCTCAGCCTGACAAAGCCAATTAATAGCTGTTTACCAAGGGCCAAACCTGATAGATCAAAGACAATTCACTTCTTTTGTCTTCCAAAGTTGCTTCCAATGTTGCTTCATCTATGAATAACACCTTTTCAGAAAAAAAAATCTTGCAAATCTAAAATTTATCCAAATACAAAGGAGGGTGATTTGTATAACAGGTAAGCAGATGCAAAACTAAGAAATTTACATTTCTAAGGGGAGAGAAATAGAATATAAGAATGAAAAACATTACATACTGTATGCTGTTACCAAAAGATAAATCTGTATGAGAATGTAAGGACAATGACAGCTTTCATTGAGTGGCATCAATTTTCCAGCTACTTCATGAATGCATAATGAAAATGTGAATTTTTAAGAATCTTGATTGCAAGAACTGCACAGGAAAGATGTAGGAAAGAATATTTAGTAATGATAGCATTTCAAAAAAGCCCCATTTGTCACAGAGAATGTGAAACATATTTATAAAATGATTAGATTTAAAATGATTTAATTAACTTCACACAATGGTTAAAAATCTGTATATAGTATTATAGTATATAGTAAAATCTCACTTTGGTCAAGGTCTGTGAATTTAATGAACTTTTCTGAAAACAAGCTGTACTGCATCCAGATCTATTCTTGCTTTACTATAGATCCATGCTTGGCTGAGGAATTCTGGGAGTTGAAGTCCATGAGTCATAAAAGGACTGAGTTTGAAGACCCCTGTTTTAGATGCTGCAAAACTAATTTGCACATTAGCAATTACTAAATATTAAAGTCCAGTAATTAAAAATTAAACTACAACTTTTAGTGAGAGATTTTGGAATAAAATTTCCTCTGCAGTTTTGTGGCTCTTGACTGAAGATATTTGAGGCTACGAAACATTAGATAGTTAACATATGATATTGGTTTCATTAAGAGTATAACTCTAAGACCTAAGTATAACTGTAAGAGTAAGTCCCATTAAACATAACAAATTACTTACAGGGAAATATATGTTATTAAAGTGGCAATCTCAGACACATTATCTATGAATATATCCCAATTAATCTAGTGTGCCTTATTTCAGTATAGATAGTAAAAGCAACCATAAGTCAGTTTTGGGGAGCATCATATGTTATTCTGGAAGTTTGTGATCTTTTCTTTTGCTTTCTCCCTATTTTTTCCTATGTTTTTCCTGAGACCAAAGTACTCAGAAGGAAGGAGGAAAGAAATGGAAGAAATAGGGAGGGCTTGCCTAAAAATATCAAAACAGGTGGTCCTCATTATCCCTCTCCAATCATCCTTTATGCAGTGAACAACAGACTGAAATCCAAAAGCTGATTTCAAGAAAAAGAAATTGGTATGAGCAAAGATGACTTTAATTTGAACTTTGTGTTTATGATGGTTGCTTCCCTTTGTTTTTTCCTATATTTCTCATTTCACCCAGATTATTTTTAAATCTGTAGATATGGCTTTATTGGTTGTATAAAAGAATTTCCCTGTCACATACCAAACTGCCCAGTTTCATAGGTACTTCATGAGTTTGAGATAGCCAGTTTTGAGGAGCCAGTTTGCTGTAGTGGTTAAGGTGTTGGCCTAGATCAGGGGTAGGCAACCTTGGCTCTTTTATGACTCGTGGACTTCAACTCCCAGAATTCCATGGCTGGCTCAGGAATTCTGGGAGTTGAAGTCCATGAGTCATAAAAGAGCCAAGGTTGCAAGTCATTCTTCAACAGCCCAAACATACCTAAGAGTTGTTGCTTTAGGGAAAACAGGAGAAAGAGTATTAGGTATGAAAGCTGTCTTGAGTTATTATTTACAAAAATAATAAAGGCAGGATAAAAATATAATAAAGAAAATGAGTTTCAGGATTGGCAAAAGGTTTGTGAGGTCTGTATTTTGGAGGTTGGATAGGAAGAGCCAAATAATTTGTTTTCTAGAGCTTCAGGAGCTGATCTAAAAGAAGATGTTCCAGATAGACTGGCTTAGAACAGAAGAGAGTAGGCCTTATCAAGAGGTTCAGTCTAACTGATAGCATCCTTCCATACTGGTCTTTCATTGTGACATACATAGGAATGATTTTTTCTCCTTGTTGTTTAAAACCCAAGATGGCTTTTTGGTTACATCAGATTGTATATGATACATAGCCAGCGTAAATTAATTGTGGGCATTGTGGCTCAGAATATCTGATATCATTGATTCTTCTTCCACCCTCCTGAAGTCTCCTTATAGAATGAAGCTTTTTGACAACAACAACAACAACAATGACAACAACAACAACAACAACAACAACATAATAATAATAATAATAATAATAATAATAATAATAAGAAGAAGAAGAAGAAGAAGAAGAAGAAGGAGGAGGAGGAGGAGGAGGAGGAGGAGGAAGGGACCTTGGAGGTCATCAAGTCCAACCCCCTGCTCAGGCAGGAAACCCTAAACTATTTCAGACAAATGGTTGTCCAATCTCATCTTAAAAACTTCCAGTGTTGGAGCATTCACAACTTATGGAGGCAGGTTATTCCACTGTTTAATTGTTCTGACTGTCAGGAAATTCCTCCTTAGTTCTAGGTTGCTTCTCTCTTTGATTAGTTTCCATCCATTGCTTCTTGTCCTGCCTTCAGGTGCTTTGGAGAATAGCTTGACTCCCTCTTCTTTGTGGCAACCCCTGAGATATTGGAACACTGCTAACATGTCCCCCCTCGTCCTTCTCTTCATTAAACTAGATATACCCAATTCCAGCAGCCTTTCCTTATATGTTTTAGCCTCCTGTCCCCTAATCAGCTTTGTTCCTCTTCTCTGTACTCTTTCTAGAGTCTCAACATCTTCTTTACATTGTGGCAACCAAAATTGGAGGCAGTATTCCAAGTGTGGCCTTACCAAGGCATTGTAAAGTGATATGATAACATGATCTTGATTCTATCCCTCTGTTAATGCAACCTAGCACTGTGTTGGCTTTTTTGGTAGCTGCAGAACACTGCTGGCTCATATTTAAGTGAATGTCCACTAGGACTCCAAGATCTCTTTCACAGTTACTACTATTGAACAAGGTACCATCTATACTGTACCTGTGCATCTGGTTTTTCTTGCCTAAATGTAGAACCTTACTTTTTTCACCATTGAATTTCATTTTGTCAGATAGAGCCCAATTTTCAAATCTGTCAAGATCCTTCTGTATCTTAAGCCTATCTTCTGGAGTGTTGGCTATTCCTGCCAGCTTGGCATCGCCTGCAAATTTGATGAGTTCCCCATCTATCTCCTCATCCAAATCATTGAGGAAGATATTGAAGAGCACTGGGCCCAGAACAGAGTCCTGGGGCATCCCACTACACACTTCCCTCCATGTAGATGTGGTTCCATTGAGGACCACATGCTGAGTACGGCTGGTCAGCCAGCTACGAATCCATCTGGTGATGATGCTGTCTAACCCACATTTTTCTATCTTATCAAGTAGTAGGTTGTGGTCTACTTTATCAAATGCCTTACTGAAGTCCAATAAATTATATCCACAGCATTCCTCTGGTCCATTAATTTTGTCACCTGGTCAAAAAATGCAATAAGATTTGTCTGGCATGATCTGTTTTTGGCAAACCCATGTTGACTCTTGGTAATGACTTTGTTTGCCTCTAGGTATTTGCTGATTCATTGCTTGATTATCTTTTCCAGAATCTTCCCAGGTATTGTGGTCAGGCTGATAGGTTTCTAGTTTCCTATATCCATTTTTCGCCCTTTTTTGAAGATGGGAACTACATCAGCTCTTTTCCAGTCCTCTGGTAGTTCCCCAGTGCTCCAGGATCTTTGAAAGATATAGTTCAGTGTTTCTGAGATCACATCTGCCAGTTCTTTCAGAACCTTGGGGTGTAGTCCATCTGGCCTGGTGATTTGAACTCATCTAGGGTAGACAGGTGCTCATTTATCATTTTCTTGCCCACTAGTGGACCAATCATTTCCTTAATTTTTTTCTTGTTTTTACATGTTGAAAGAAGCTTTTTAAATTATTATTATTATTGACTTTAGTCGCAAGCCTTAGTTCATTTTATGTCTTAGCTTTTCTCACTTCATCTTTGCAGGCTTGGGCTATTTGCTGATATTCTGCCTTAATTATGTGCCCGTCTTTCCACTTTTTATACTTGTCCTTTTTGTCTTTCCATCTACTGGGCATTACGTTGATACCTTTGCAATAGATCAAAACACCACGTTGCAAGTCTGCAGGATTGTTTTCCAACAATAAGTTTTTAATCCATTTCTAAAATATTCTACGAGTACTAACAGTAAAAGGCCTAAAATATCTTTTAACTGGGCATCAGTTACCACCCCTCAGTGGGGCCAAAGCTCTTATTTTTACAAAATAAAAATGAAGTGCAAATAACCAGATATTATGAGTATGCATGTCCCAAACCAGGAGAAACTAAGGTATTCCCCAAGTAACTAAAATAAACCCTATATATTCTTACTGATATTAAAAAGGTATTAATTCCACTCACTAAACAAGACTTTCTGATCTACCAAATCTCTTTAAAAATGAATTCATACTCAGAAGAGATTATATTTATCCCATATTATACATATGATGCATGCTAACACAGATAAAGAAGCAGCAAAAATAGATTTTAAAAATTGGCTATCATTCTTATAGGGGTACAAACACACACACACACACACACACACACACACACAAAACACACAAAACACACAAAACACACCTTTTAGAGATAGATAAGTGTTCTTAACTTTGTGTGTTGAGTAACTGCTACTTCAGCTTTCCACCAAAAAGATTTGATATAATAGCAGCTGTATTGAGTTTACTTATTCTGGAGAAGGAGCTCCACTCTGAAAAGCAGATGCAAGACTTTTCCACCAAAGGGGAAACATTCACATTCTTTTATTTGGATGAGCTCTCAGGAACATGTTTAAAGAGTTGCTCCATTAAAAGCATTTTACAGTTACATTTTACAAGAAAGGAATGGCAATGGTTTAGAAAACAGAACATAGTAAGAGGTGCTGATAAGGAACTCTTGGTGGTGCAGGCAAACTGTTGTGCAGTTCACTCTTGAGGGTGATTTTAGTGCAGCACTGGCAATGGGTTGTATCACAACCGCTTAAGAAAAGGAGGCAAGAGGGGCTATTAAATACCCTTCAAAGGTCTGTTCCCTAAAACAGTCCCATCACAGGCGTCTTGCTCTGTGGCACTGAGCCCATTAAAACTTCAATGAAGAGCCTATTGATAATCCCACCCAGGAGTCAAAAAAAGCTTCCTGGAATCTAATAGCTATGTCATTCTTTAATGGAATTGTGGTTCAACAGTTGGGATGTTTTATTCCAACGTTGGCTGATCTCAAAATGTTAATCAAGGTCAGACCTGGGTAGTATTTAAACAGAAGACCACCAGATAACCCAGAACTCTAGATTTGTTTAGAAAGTTTTTAAAAAAGGAAGAAGAAAGACCTTAGAAGGCAATGTGTTTGTAAGGAAAGCAACATGGATCTGCTCATAAAGTCATCAAGAATCAAGCTTGACGCAAGGGAAGCTGATTGTTATTTTTCAACCAAAAGGCAGGCAAGCCTTAACAGTGGTTCAGAGAAAATAAATTTGTTTCTGCACTGCTATTGGGGGAGTTTTTAACATCTGTCTTATATAACTATAGGTGAGTCATGCAAGATGTATAGATTTCCTTCTTCCTTCCATCTCTTCAACTTTGGTTGATTTAGTTTGCTGATTCTGCTACACAAATAAGGTTGTGCATACCGTTTCAGCAAAATGTGTTTGTCGTCCACCAGAGCCCATGCCACAATTTACAACATGACCTATTGTTCATTTTTAAAATCTACAAAACTTTTTGTTCTATATTTTTTTAAAAAACAGGCTTGCTTTTCTTCTAACACGCTAATGGGGGTATATATCATTTTTGTGGGGTTTGCCTTTGAATAACAAATAAAAGTGAGCATATATTATTTAAATTGCTTTCTGGAGGAGATTTGATCCGGAAATAGGAGGGTGAGATTGCCTTAAACAATGACTGACAAGATGACTTTTATGTTAATTTGCATTTCCTGGAGAGTATTTCTTCACAACTAGGAAAGGAGAGCTCATTAAGGATAGGTTAGGGCTGACTTGACTTCACAGCTTATGTAGCCAAAGGACCATTAATACTATAGAAAGCTGCAGCTTGATTACTGCTCCCTCATTCTCTTCTATAGCTTTCAGTGTTGCCCAGGAACAACTACCCTTCCAGGTTTTCATCACAATTTTTTTTCCTATTTACATCCCTTACAATGACACTATCATCAATCTCTGTTTCGAAAAAAGTGTTAATCTATGCAAAGTAATGTTTCGGTATTTAATAAACAGTTTTTAAAAAAAGAATTAAAATATGAAGTATCTGTGTTTGTTTTTTAAAAAAAGCACTAGCCATGTTTCCATGCCTTTAAGCATTCTGTGATTTTGGCATGGGGATAAAGTCGGTGGGAAAGCTTTGTCAACTTAATTATTCACGTTTAAGGCATAGGATAAGGTAATCGGTAAAAAATATGTGATTTTGTCTTACAAGACCATCCAGCTATCATAGTCCTCATAAATGTAGGCCTGAGTAGGAAAAGATTTCTCTACCAAGTATCTTTTTCTATGTCCTGGGTTAGAGTTCTATTATTCCCACCCAGCATTTGGGAGTATCAGTGGGGATCCTTCATCAAAAGCAGTGGTGGGATTCACCCGATTTGCACCACTTCGGCAGAACCGGTAGCTAATTTTTTGTTGCCCAGGCCCAGAATGGACTTCCGGAAGTGGCATCCACACAGAGAAATGGTTGTTCACATATATGAATCCCACCACTGTTCAATAGTGATATCTTGAGTAAATGCTAGTTTACTATGCTAGTATATATACACTGCTAATAAAAATGCTAGCAGTGTATATATACACGAGTGTGACAAGAGGTTCCCTCTCTCTTCACACTCATGTATACATACACTGATATGAACATCCAGAGTAAGACTATAGCTCTTGTTACCATCCAGGATTAACTGAAATCAACATTTTAAAATTTATTTATTTATTTGTTTGTTTGTTTGTTTGTTTGTTTAAAGTTATTGGCTGCTTAACTCCAATGAACTCTAATTTAAAAAAAAAACTTTATTCCTGAAACCTTGAAGGAAACTGTGATATACCCCTTTCTTAAGAGTGTCCCTAAACAACCAGTTCAGTGTCCAAGGAAAAGTTGCTGACAGGGTGGGGAATGAGTAATAAAGTGCCCTAGAAAAAATACATTATCTGGACCCCTTTCAGTCAGAATTATTCAGAATTAGGTATAGGGCAGAAAAGAACATGAACCCATATTGCTGGATAACCTTTGTCAGGACCTGAAAAGGGAGAATGTACCTCTCGGTTGAAACTTCTTGACTGTCTTCAATGCTATTGACCATGATATCCTTCAGGACTACTTGCAGGGATTGAGGCCACTGTTCTGCAGTGTTATCGGCAGGCATAGTCTGTGGTAATGAGAAAGAAGATGTCAGCCCCCATGGATCAGAGCTCTCCTCCTTGACGTTTTTAGTGTCAACATGAAACCATTGGGAAAAGTCATCCACTGGTTTAAGGTGAGGTGTTGCCAATTAGTGGTACATACATTGAGCCCATGATGCTTCCTAAGTCTTGAAAGGTTATCATGATCTAGATTGGAAGTAATAGGTTCATATTGGACTCAAGCAAGAAGTAGCTACTGGCGAATCCAATCATCCAAAGATTATGGTCTTGGGCAAAGTGAGGGAATGCTTAGGGGACCTCTTGGGCTGAAGATGAGCAAGTGAAAGCTGTAGCCAGGAGGGTTTTTGTTCAGCTCTGGTTATTAGACCAGTTGCATCCCTAGCTCAAAGACCTCACAAAACAAACTTATGCCCTTATCGCTACTTGGCTAAAGTCCTACAATATACTTTATATCAGGGGTCTTCAAACTTGGCCCTTTTATGACTTGTGGACTTCAACTCCCAGAATTCCTCAGCCAGCGTGCCTGGCTGAGGAATTCTGGGCGTTGAAGTCCACAAGTCATAAAAGGTCCAAGTTTGAAGACACCTGCTCTATATGTTGTTACCTATGAAGATCACTTGGAAGCTGCTGCTGCTGCTGCTGCTGCTGCTGCTGCTATAAAATGCAGCAGCCAGCTTGCATTACTACGAATGCATTACACCTGTGTGTTCTGAGCAGGTCCATTTCCAGTAGGATTCCTGATGCAGTTCTAAGCATTGCTTTCAATCTGAAAGTTTAGTACCAAGGCAGTGGTATACATAGTACATTTGATATCCAGAATGGATCAGAGGGGGCTGAGCAGCAACCACAGGATCCAGGCTAATCTAAAAGTAAATAAAAAGTAATTGAGATTCCTTTGAAAGAGATAGACAGCAAACCAGTATCTGAGCCTGAATTTTAGCAAATATTAAAACGATGCATTAACAGCAGGTTAATTTTTAATTTCTCCAAACATCCTCTGAACAAGAGATGTTCTAAAATTGTGACAACTGAATATGAGCTTTAATCCCCTTACATTACAGAACACTTTAAACTGCTTTTTTTTCCTGTTCAGTCTTGTCCAATTCTCAAAGAGTGCTTGGACAAGTCCCTTGCAGTTTCTTGGCAAGCTTTTCTAGACATGATTAGCCCTTGCCCCCTTCTTAAGTCTGAGAGAAAGTGAATGGCCCAAGGTCATCCAGGCAGGACTATAACTCCCAGTCACCTGGTTTCTAGCTGATGCCTTTAACCAAACTGTTGTAAATCTAGAGCAAATCAACCAACCAGATCTTGGAAGTTAAAATGAATAAGGAAGGGGAGAAAGAAAGTCTTAATGGCAATTCAGTTATTTACATTTTTCCAGATTTTAGGCCGTGAGTGCATAGTGTGAACTTGCCTCTACTGCCCTGCTCCTGTCTTTGTAGCTTTTATCCTGGCAAGATTTGTTGCAAGATAATTCTAAATGACCATCTCCCCTCCACAAAGCCAGCCCCTTTAGATGTGTGTGGATGATATAGAAAATGGGTGGTTCAGGCTGATTTCATGAGGCCCTAATAAATCTTCAGTAAATTAAAGCTCATCCACTCTCCTCCTCTCCTTAGGTCTTTGTCTTGCTAATACACATTAGGCTTTGGCTGGCTACACACTTTGAGGCCTTTCAGAGGTGAATGCTGTACAAAGCTGCAGATGTGGGGGCCTTCAAGGACCTTTGCCCCCAATGTTAGCCATTAACATCAGCCATGCCAACACAAGAATTTCATCACAGTTCCCCAAAAAGAACTCAGAGTAACAACTTTGGCTTTTGAAATAGAAAGAAAGGAGGTAAAAGAAGAAGAGAAAGCAAGGAGTAAAATAAAGGTTCTTAAAGAGGCTGGCCCCTTGTAAAAATCTGACTTTCTCCTTCAATCAATAGCTGCAGATGAAATAGCTTAAGAAAATGTGAGTTTATTTCAGACTTTGGCACCAATAAAGGTATTTAATGGGTATGAACAATCTTTGCCTCTGCTACTTATGACCCTTTTAGAATCAGATCAGATCCCTGAAATACTTTGACACACCTATCACATGCTTATAGGTATGAGAGAGAAAGAAAGAGAAAGAATGAGAAAAAGAGTGAGAAAGAAAAGAAAGAGAAAGAAAGAAAGAAAGAAAAAGATACATAGATAGATAGATAGATAGATAGATAGATAGATAGATAGATGATAGATGATAGATAGATAGATAGATAGATAGATAGATAGATAGATAGATAGATAGATAGATAGATAGATAGATAGATAGATAGATAGATAGATAGATAGAGGGCTTTAGAAACAGTGACTTGCCAATGTACATTCTCAAAAATCCTTCTATAGAATTTTAGAACTCAGGTAACTCCATAATTTATTTCAATAACTCTTCAACCTATTTTATTTGACAAAGAACTCTTAACAAAAGTGACTATACTTATTTTATTTATTATTAAATTTATTTGCTGTCCATCCTGCTCCAGACAGTTTACAGTAAAACATAAAATTATAAAAAATGTAAATATAACAACAGAAAAGTATTGTAATGAAACAATAAAAATAAATAAAGATGCAGCAATATGAATTAAAAGATGGACAGGGAGGGAACAGGATGTATGTGGGGGAGGTAAGGTCTGCTATTAGTTTAATAGCCACCTTCACTGTGGTAGGGCTTCAAGCTCTTATGGAAGAACTGGGAGTGGGTGGATGATAGGATGTTTCGAAGGGACAGTGCTAAAGCAGAGAATGCTCTTCACCTCGATCCCACCAAGTAGAGTTCCTTGACCAACAGGATCTGTAGCAGACCTCCTGTAGGAGATGACCAGGCTGAGCCCGAGGGAGATGTCAAATGCGTCATAAGTCACGAGTTCCTGAGCACCTGCAAGACAATCCAGCCCATCTCAAATGCCTCTCTTATCTCCCACACATTTCCCTTCACCACCAGTTGGTCAGATTCTTGTAGAGAACTTAAGCCTATAATAAATCTTTATACTCATTTGAACTGTTTGAATCGCCTGATTTCCCTGGCAGTTGACACCTCCTCTGCCAGTACGACTGGGACAAGTCTATTCTAGCGGAATAAGATGATTCATCAAATAACAAAAGTATATTTTTGTCATTTCATTTGAAGGTAGATTCACTCATTGGGAACAACTTCAACATATTACAAAAACAAAGAAGTAAGACAAATGTTGGAATGCAACCTCATTTTAGGAATGTTGCATAATTTAACTGGCCAATCTTACTTTTAAAGGGAACTGGCTTGTGAATCAAAAATATTTTTGACATTTTCTATTTAGTAGTAATAGTAATAGTAGTAAAATTGGAAGGGACCTTGGAGGTCATCTAGTCCAACCTCCTGCTCAGGCAGGAAACCCTATACCATTTTGGACAAATGGCTGTCCAGTCTCTTATTTCTCAGCTATATACTTTAGGAATGCTAATCTAGGCAGGAAAGTGAAACTGTCACACATTTTCTGCAAATTTTTCACTTTATGTTTGACTGTTAAAGGGATGTGGACAAATTTAAGACAAAACTAAAATATCCTGGATAATACTAATTCACAAATAACCATACCGTGCATCCAAGCTTTGCTGCTTCAAGCAGGTTTCTATCAAGTTCTGATTAAATAATAAATCACATAAGTTGGAGCACTATACAAGTCATCTTTGGGCAATTATCATTAACGTGGGTGACATTTCTCTGTGTTGTTGTTCATAAAATTTCAAGTTGAAACTATAAAGCAAATAAGGCAAACTTTTTCACAGGTGAAGGGTTCTCAAAATGTCATTTTCTGAACAGGCTCCATTTAGTACAACTCATTGTCCATTCTGAATGCAAAATAGAGTTTGAGAATGTCATAAGAAGAAACTTCCTTAAAAGAGAAATTGGGTGGAAAAAACAATAATGGGCACTGAATGCATTTCGCACTTGTAAATGTCTTGCAGCATATTTCCTCAACTTTTTAAACTGGATATCTGGAGGATGCTCAGTTTTTGGATCTCTCCAAGTCCTTCTGTACTGCCTCATCATGTCTGAGGATATTCCTAGGAGGGATGGGAAAAGGACATTGGAAGTGTCTGCCAAAAGTATATCCTCCCAGCAAGGTCATCCAAAGAGTGAAGGTCATTTCAGCTACCCAGCTAAAGCAAGCAGGCAGCTATCCTGGGCAGTAGCAATACAGGAAGATGCTGCAGGCAGGTATCGCTTTAATGACAAGATCAAATGCATGTGCTAGAGAAAGAAGTGGTAAACTACTACGTTTTTACCAAGAAACCCATATGGAAGAAAACAAAGAAATGATTGATTATGTAGCACCAGGTGACGGACCCCTCATGCTTCTGCAGAAAACCAGAGGATCTTTCAGAGTACTAATGGTGTTTATGAAGTGGGAACAGAACAGAACAGAATAACAAAGGTGGAAGGGGTCTTTGAGGTCTTCTAGTCCAATCCCCTGCTCAGGCAAGAAACCCTATACCATTTCAGACAAGTGGTTGTCTAATCTCTTCTTAAAGTTCCATCCATTGCTTCTTGTCTTGCCTTCAGGTGCTTTGGAGGATAGGTTGACCCCCTCTTCTTTGTGAATTAAAGCCTTCTGGATGTCTAGTTGCTGATGTTGTATAGGAAAAGAAAATTCATAGATGAAAGATAGAATTACAGAAGGAACATGATGAAGTACAGTATGATGAATGAGCACAGAAAAGCTCAACACAGTGACAGATGAAATGAACTAACTATAGAGTGACATCTTAGGCAACAGCAAATTGAGAGGGACTAGACTAGCACTTGGTAGAGCAGTTATGAAGGCCTTAGAAAAATATCCATATGCTGGGATATGTCTATACATTCAAAGATCAAAATCATGCAAGCCATGATATTCCCTATGACAGTCTATGCAAAATGTAGACTCTGAAGAAGCAGGATAGGAAGAGTATTGACTCTGAAGATTGGTGTAAGAGAAAACTCCTGAAAATACCATAGGCAACAAAGAAAATAAACAAATAAATCACTGAACAAATCAACCCACAAGTTTCCCTTAAGGACAAATGACCAGTCTCAAATGATCCTACTTTGGACACATTATGTGAAGACTAAGGTCTCTAGAGAAATCTCTAATCCTGGAAAGATAGGAGAAAAAGGAGCAAGGTGCATAGATTCATTTACAGCGGGAGCCCTGCTGGAACACTTTAAAGACCAGTTTAGGGACAGATTGTCATGGAGATAAATCTATTTTTGTGGTGGCTAACAGTTGACAATGAATTGATGGAACATAATCATCAGTTCCATCATCCTCCCCTAAAAATGCAGTGTGACAGAGAGCACTGTTCTTATCTCTTAGGGCAGGGACATTCAACCTTGGCAACTTCAAGATTTGTGGACTTCAACCTTCAGAATTCTCTAGCCAGACAAGATTGGACACCCCTGTCTTAGGACTGCTTATACTAGAATTCCAGGGCTGATTTTTGAAATGATTCTGTACTTCAGAATGGGATTGCATATCTCCTCTGTGAAGTGAGTAATAAATATACTTCAGTATGAATGGTCACAATGAGCCTTCATAGTAAATCTTGTTAACTCTACAGAAACAAAGTCAAGGCAGTTTTTACCCTCCCTATATGATTAAACAAAATTAAATGCTTATTAAAACAAAGTGTGAAAAGATGTGTAATTAATTATGTGGGGCAAACTAGAAAGCCTGTTTTATATTAGTTCCATAAATCAAAATTTACCATCATTCAATTAAGCTGACAATTTATCTAACTTTGCTCATATAAACCAGAAAGAAAATGAAACATCTTTAGTTTTTTTTAAAGACTATTTTTCAAAAAGGCAAAAAGTCCATAGAAATCATATCACTATTCATATATCATTTTTGATGGCTACCTAGTTGGGCAAGTTAAAACTATTGCTGTAATTATTGTCAATATGGTTTTTAGCCCAACTTGGTTGAAAAGAAAGGAAAAAAATGAAACCGTTAAAAAAAGCACTCCTTTCAACTATTTAATAGCTGATTAACATCACCAGAGTGAAAATATCTTCACAGCCCTACAAGATTAGTCCCTTTCAACAACAACAACTCACATTCACTGCCTTTTATGGTACTGTGCATCCTTGCTTAACTCACATTGATTTCACCTGAGACTGCCCAAGATGCCTTTTTATGTTAAATCTGTAATATTTTTAGTTGTTATTTAACACTGAAAGGAAAGCTGTCCTATTTCATACATCTTATGAGTAAAAGCACTGGATTCTGTTCTGTATGCTAAACTATCATTTTAATGATGATTTGATTCTGGCTTATTCAAAATATTGCCAATGAGCAAAATGTGTGTGTGTGTATGTATGTGTAGATATCATCATCCTCATTTTAGCCATTGTCTATCTACTGCAGGATGAAGGCCTCTTCCGCATGTTTTCAACCAATACGGTCCTGAGGGTTCTTTTCCCAACTGGGCCCACGATATTTGCTTATGTCGTCAATCCATCTTATTTTAGGTCTCTTTTGTGGAGCATGTGTGTGTGTTTGTATATATATACATGTATATACACACTTTGCTCATTGGCAATATTTTGAACAAGCCAGAATCAAACCATAATTAAAATGATAATTTAGCATACAGAACAGAATCCATATATATCCACTTGAAAATACAGAGGACAAGGTTTCAGTGGGAATGCTCATCTGCTGAAATGTAGAAATATAGTAAAGCAAGGTTTTGCAACTTGTGTTCCATGACTCCCTAGGATTCTACAAGATGGGGTTGTGTATAAGACACTAAGGGCGCACACACCGACAAATTCACTCGAATTAAGCCAAGTTCCCCCATTTATAAGCCATCTCTTTAATTCTGAGCAAATGCTTTAAAATGTTTTGCTATACTCTGACTCACAGTCAAAACCTGTTGCCGTTTATTAATTAATCTTAATAAAATGAGGAAGATCTTTTATTATTAAGTTGTTTTTCTTTCTGTTGAGTTGCTAAGTCTTTAATCTGTTTCTCATATTAAACTGCTTTCCTGTGTCCCTAACGAGGAGATGAGTTTTTAATCAGTGATTTGTGACTGTGGAGACATATCTAGTTCTGTTCTTTCCGGATTGTTCTAGTAGGCCATGGGAACTGAAGGTGTCAAGATTAGATAAGTCAAAATTCCTCCTCCAGACCACTTCTCTAGCTGATCTTTGCTGAAGTTACAGCTGAACTGACATCCCACTGAGTCAGTGTTGGCAGTTGAAGAGTGGTGATAAAACACATCATGATGATCTGTGTTAGTGTTGCTTCTGGAGCATGTGATTAAAAATGAAGAAAAAAAATGAAAACGTATACAAATATTATAGATATTCCTGAAAATTGACTGAAAGTAAAATTGCTCCTCCATAAAAATGAAATAAACATTCTTTTTACTATCCACGTAAGAGTATAGAAAGAAGAGATCAACAACCAACAAAAGTACATTGTCCCATATATACCGTAATGGTAAAGGAAAATGAAGTTGGATAACATCAAAATCGAATCAAATTGGGCAAAAAAAACCCTTAGATGTTTGCTGAGAAGGGACAAAAGCAGGCTGCAGGGAGTGTGACAGACTGTTTCAGTGAGTGCTAACTACTGCTAGGAGGCAATGAAGACATACAGGGCAATGTAAATCTTCACTGCCACCTTGTGATCATCCAGATTTATGCGGCTGAACTTTGATCACTTCATTACTGATACAACCTGCTGGTTCCATTCTGTTCCTGTTCTATAACCTTCCAGGTACCTCCTTCTGCATGAAAGCTCCAGACCTCTGGGCAGTGGCTTTTAGCCATGATACTTCCTCTTTAAAATGAGACTTTAAGAAATAATAATAATAATAATAATAATAATAATAATAATAATAATAATAATAATAATAACAACAACAACAACAACAACAACAACAACAACAACAACAACAACAACAACAACAACAACTGGAGAAGATAACAAAATACAAAGACCTACAAATAGAAATAGAACGACTGTGGCAAAGGCAAACACATGTAGTAATAGGTGCCTTAGGTGCAATCCCAAAATAACTGGAGCACCACTTGAACACCATTGGCATTGACAAATTCACCATTAATCAATTGCAAAAGGCAGCCTTACCAGGAACTGCTTCCATCCTGCAACGATATCTGTAATACCATCAATTCAATTAAAACATCCACATTTGCCTATCCCAGGTCGATAGGTAGACAAAAATGTGAAATCCAGTCTGAACATCTGACTGACTGTGCGATGATTGATAATAACAATAACAATAATAATAATAGAGTTGGAAGGGACATTGGAGGTCTTCTAGTCCAACCCCCTGCTCAGACAGGAAACCCTATGCCATTTCAAATCTTCCTCCTATCTTTCCTATACCTGAGCAGACATTCTTCCAATAGCTTTGGGCATCTGCTTTGGAACTGGAATAACAGCCTGACATGCTTCTGCCACTTTCCACCATGCCCAGAGTTCAGTCTTCAAGTGGTGCTACATTAGCATGAAAGTCAGTAATAATGAAACATTCTCCATATTTATAGGAAAAAATGCAGGGACAATGCACTTCACCATGGTGGGCTGATCTGCCACCATAAAAAAATATTTTGTTTAAAGTTAACATTTGTTATAGTTTCCCCAAACATACTGCCCAATGCATTTACCCCCATCATGGTGAAGGTTTAATTAACCAATAAATACATGCACACAAATCATGGAGAGAAATTCATGAACTTTATGTGTGTTGTAGAAGGGCATGCTTGAAACATTTTTAAGGTTTTATTTTTGTGTTTATGAATTCACAGAAGCTGGGAGGGGAAGATGTCAAATGGGATAGTAGCAGGCTTGAGATGGGAGACTTTTCAGGTACGTTGCTCGGCCATTTCCTGTGTTCAGCTACTGTATTTGGCAGATGGCAGAATCACCTGAAATAACAAAAGAAGCTGTTCAATATGCTTGGGAGTGCCAGGGATGAGGACAAGGCACAAAGATACCTAGTCCTTGGGATGGATTGCCCTGTAGTAAGACTGTGGAATGTTCTCCAATGAGCTCTCCCCTCCTGCCTTGCATTCAGGGCAGGTGTGTGCGCTTGGCATCCTGGACAACCATGGATGCCTGCCTTATCCTTGCAAGAGTAACACCTTCTGGATAGCAGTGAGGTTCACAGAGAATTTTGCTAGCAGGAATCATATTAGGGCTTCTCAGCACCTCAGATTCCAAAGCAAAGTCTTGCCATAGTTGTTAAGTGAGTCAGTGCAGTTGTTAAGTTAGTAACACGGTTGTTAAATGAATCTGGATTTCCCATTGACTTTGCTTATGACAAGGTCACAAAAGGGGATCACATGACTTTAGGACACGGTAACCCTCATAAATATGTGTCAGTTGCCAAGTGTCTGAATTTTGATCACATGACCATGGCGATGTCACAAAAGTTGTAAGTGTGAAAAAATGGTCATAATTCCTTTGTTTTCAGTGCTGTTGTAACTTTGAACGGATTGAACAGGAGAGTCGGTGTATTCTGAGCTTTGTTGTTTGCAGACGCTTCATTATCCAACTAGGTAAGGTCATTAATGCTTCAGAAAAGGTCAGAAGAAGGTGCTACCAAGGACGCTCCCCAAGGATTCCCTACAAGGTTGCTTCAGAGCATGCAGAGCAATGCCCACATTGCCTTTTCCACAGCAATCACTGCATTTTTTCCTAGGAGCACAGGGCTGCCCTATGCAGCTGCAATACAGTCCTGTCCTGGGGGAATGTATGGCTGGGAAAACAAGTTCTATTCATTATTAAATCAAAAGGATTTGTGGAACTTGGAGAGGCCCACCAGAGGCATTATATTGAATTATCGCTTATTCTAGCCCTTCCGAATGGGATGGAGGACTAGCAATTTTGCTGTAAGCAAATCTATCATCCTAATGGAGCCTTTTGGATAATAGTTTGCTCCCATTCCTTCCCCTTGGTTCTCCAATTTCACACTACAGTATCTGCCACTTTTTAGCCTGGTGCCTTAACCACTAGATCAAGCTGACAAAAAGTTAAGGGTGGTCACAATAGCATAAATTCAATTGTTTCTTTTTTTCTGTAATTCTTTTTTTTTTAATTACTTGAACAATAAAAAAAATAGAAGCGAAAAAGAGGGACAAAGAAGATAAAAAATATTAAAAAGCATGAAATAAATAGAAGAGGGATTTACAAGTATAATATTACATAAACTAACTCCAGATCCTCAGAATAATGTTCAGTTAGTTCTATATATTTAAGTAGCTAACGTTATTTTAAAATTACAAATCATAGTTAAAATCAATCTACCGGTACCAGTTTGAGTAATCAATACACAATGAAATATAAAATAAAAATAAAATTATATTTAGTCAATAAGAAATATCTATTTAATAAACCACCTATGAATTATCAACTGTAGCAACCAACACTGAAGTGGTAAAATATACCAGTTTTCCTTAAATATAATTTTCACTGTAAATTCATTTATTTTTTCTTCCCAGAGTTGCATGCTAAGTGTTCTTTAAGCATTCTGCATCCATTTAATCATGCAGCCTTTTGCTTGTTTGGTTTCTAACCCATATTTCATCAGAAAGTTATAACAAAACTCAGCACATGCTCCAAATTTTGTGTTTTAAGTTTCCAAATTCAGTTCAACCTCCAAGGATTCCACCTTGTTTATATAATTCCTTTAGAACAATGTTTCTTATCTGAAGACATTAGGAATAACCAGGTGGTTCTCAGCATTCCAAAAAGAGATTTTATCCTTGTCTTATTGTCAATTCAGTCTTACAGTCTATATGATTTATTTCTCCACTAACTGAGTTACTTTGCAATTTCATATTCATAAATGTCTAATAATGAAGAAAGAGGTGATAAATCTTAGCTAATTCTTCTTCTGTCTGTTACTTTTAATATACTATTTATTATTGGATGGTTTCTTATTATTATCTATTTCTGACTATATCAAACCAGAAATATTTGCATAAGCCATCTGGAAATCCTACTACTCAGCAGAGATTATCTAGCCATAAGATTATATATTCCACTCGGTTTTCCAATTTAGGCAACTGGCTTGGTAATGTAATTTGACATTTGGTAGTATCACACTGTTTTGTTCTTTTCAGTCTTGTAATATCTTAAATGAAATCTTCATGGTCTATTTTTAAACCATCAACAATTAATTGTCTCTACTTTTTTGCTATTCTGAAGGATTAATGCAATCATATAATCAGTTTTTCCTTTAAAGGTTTTTTTTTAATGTCAATTTCCCTCTTCATCAGGTCAAAGAAAGAAGCTTTGGTAATTCTTTTATGCAAATCGAGAAATGCAAAATTTAACAAAAGTGTACAAAAATCCTGGGAACAGAATCCTAGCTGTGTGACTATTCATCTTTTCACATAAGAAAGATTTTAGAAATACTTTGCTTTGTGAAACTATATAAGTCAATATTTAAATATGAAAAGGGCATTTTTTGTACTTTGCCAAAGAACAAAACCGAAAAAATGGAGATAAAGCAAATGATATTTCAAATAAAACCAGTAAAAGTTATCTGATTTAAATATGCAAATATTACTTGCTTGAACAGAACACATATGGGTTTTTTTTTGCATAAAAATACATTGAGAAAGGAAGCATCTTCACTTCTGGCTTAGATTATAGTTAGGGCCCATTTGTAAGTCACCCAGTTACAGGAATCTGGAATAATTGAAATATAGCTTTTTAGTGGAAACTGATTTGTTATTTTGCCCAGTTGATCAATATACAATATTTTAACATTAAGTATCTAGCAAAATACAGATTTCTTAGTATCTCACAATCTCAAAGACCCTATACTTAAATGATAATGAAGTTTTAACTGGGTAGAAGGGTTCATATTTCATACTGGGAAAAAGATATCTGACTTGTTTAGCTTCTTAGCATTTAACAGATGTAGACTAAGGATGCTAGAGTGCTATTTAAATAAAGGGATATATTATAGAAGATTTTTGAGAGTTTTCAGCGCCTCAGTCAGACCAAACTCTTTAGCATCTGCAGAAGCTATGACTTTGGCAAACCATATTCTATAATATATTCAGCTCTGGCTCCAGATTTGAGTAGCCGTTCAGAAAAACAAGATCGTTTGTATAGGCACCAGCTTCTAACCTTGACCATGCTGAAGTGTGTATTTTAATGTCATAATTAAGCTCCATCCTTTCATACTTCTATTGCAATGCTACAGTGTAGGTTTCATCACTTGGCCCCTTGCTTTTCTCATGGATGCTCTGGTGAGCTGTTCCCCTTATTAGTGAGGTGTAGCAGACTTACCTGGTACAAGGTTGGGCAGCAACCTTTTAAACTATGTATAGTATGAGTTAGATTCAAATCTGCTTTTCCATGATGTCTCTCTTGAGCCCTGGGAAAAAGTAAAATGATTGTCAGATGCCATGATAACCCTATTGTTATAGTTATGTACCATACAGGAACCATGGATGAGCCGTTTTGCTTATTCCCAAATTACAGAAGGTTATCCACACAAATACACTTTCTTTTAAAGAACAGGTATGCAATCTGAGGGTGCTCCAAGAATCATCAATATATTGCAAAATATATTGCATAATATTTTAATAGTAGCAATATGAATTCTATATTAGCATGCTAAGATTTTTGGGTCATAAGAAGCGAAATTGATATACAACATTACAATGGTAGGGCATAAAACCAACTTTGTTGAACAGAATATATTTTTGCAAGGGTAGATCAAGTATCCAGTTTGGTCTAGTAGTGAAGGCATCAGGCTAGAAATCAGGAGACTGTGGATTCTAGTCCCACTTTAAGCATGAAAGTCACCTGGTTGGCCTTGGGCTTAGCTCCAATCCACCTTACAGGGTTGTTGTTGTTGGGAAAATAGGAGGAAGAAAGATTATTAAGTATGGTCACTGCCTTAAATCACTACAAAAATAATAAAGGCAGGATGAAATAAATAAACTAACAAACCTGATACTTATTTGCAGAGTCACCATTTATGTACATTTGCAGAAACACCATTATGTCACCAGTAAGGAGATGCAATAACTCTTGTTCACAATAACTTACAATCAGAACGAGCTCAACTTTCTCAGAGCTCTGACTGGAAGAAAGTTCTCAGAATGCATAGCTTGTTTTAGCTACAAGATTTTAAATTCACAAATACCTTCACAGCCCATCCTTGTCTAGGCTACACACATTCCTCTGCCTCAAAACACTGTAACTGCTAATTCCCTTTGGGGGGGAGGGGTGGTTGGCCTCCAAGTAAGGGAAATGAAATAAATGAAATGGAGGATATCTCTGATTATCACACATGAGTGGGCTCCTTCCCTCTCTCCTCCTTCCCTTTCAGGGACATCTCCGGCAACAGTGCAAGAGACCGGAAAGGAAAGCACCCCCTCCCCCTCCTTTCTAGGCATAAAGAAATTGCACTCCATTTCAAGAGCCCCGCTTGTCTAGTTCTCTTTGGATCCAGCACGTTGTTCAAAGAGGAGGAGTTGTTTGCAATTCAAATGCTTGGAGCTCAAGGAAAATAAAACAATAAACTTAAGCCACAAGAGCATCCTGGACAAGCAATCTGCTTGCACAAACAGAAAACCCTCCTCCTTTTCTTTTCTTTTTTTTGTGGGGGGGACCTGGATGGGTAGAGGGTGGGAGGATAGGGGCTGCAGAAGAGATATTAGACAGGAGAATAAGGGAACTCTCATGGAGCTGAGAGCTTTTCATTCTGTGAAGTACAAACAAACATATTCTCTCTCCTCTAGGTGATGTCTTTAAACAAACATGACTACAGCAAAGAGGGGTGATTCAACTCAGTCAAGTCTTTCCTTACCTGCCTTAGGCCTAAGCTGAATGTTGACCAAAGGATCAATGGATTTCAAGAAGTGCCAATTATTTCTTTGATGGTCAATTCTAAAATGATCTTTTAATCAACACTTACCCTTTAGTAAATACTTTTCAGGAGCTGATATAGGCAAAGTCTGCCACTGGATGTCTTGATTAGGATGCTTTAATGTTCCTTTAAAAACAAGAATGGATTTACCGGTGTATTTGGTTAAAAGAAATTACTTTCCTAAATTGTTTGGCAATATTCACCTAAGTTAAGAAACTATTTGTTTCTCAGGAATGAATACTAAAGATTTACAGTCATCACCATTTACAGCCCTAATCATATATATTCATAATTTTACCCTACAGAGATAATATTTTTCAGTCCGATCTGTTGGACTAGAGAAATTAAAGACTGAGGGACAAACACTGATGGATGTACACAACATTACTTGCATATAATGCATAATACATTACTTGCATATAATGCATAATTCACTATTCTTGAAACTATATAGATGAACATAGCTCAGGATGATGCTGTGGATAAAACCTATTCAGAATCCTATCGGAATCTTTAAGGTGGTTCTGAGTTTACTTAGATGTGCTACCAATCATTGCAGGTCTTTTAGAATGCAACATTAAATAAGTATTGATTCTTGTTTCATTAAACTTTCTGCTTAAAAAGAAGAAGAAGAAGCCTCCATTGCCTTCACAAGAGTAACCAGACAGGCCATTGTTTCATTATGTTAAACTTAAATGAGATGTTTAATAAGCAAAAATGTATTGGTATTTTTAATAGATGATTTCCCCTTCCCTTTAGCTTAAAACTGATGACTTCCCTTCATTGAAGTGTCTGACAGAAAACCAGCTAAAGCAAAGCAGAGTGGCACAATTTGTGTTGGCTTCTTTGTAAACACAAAAGTTTAAGCAACAAAAGGAAACATGGTCTAGCAGGAGCTTTGAAGGAGAAAAGGAGTTCACATGCTCTTCTGAATGCATCTCCAATAGCTGAGTTGTTAAGACATTCAGCACCATTAATGGGTAATGTACTGTCAGGCTCCATTGTAACCCACCCTTTAATCCCAGGCCTGTCAGTTTTGAAGGGAAGCTAAAGAAGAGACAGTCGTGCAGTAAATGGATGTCCATTGTCTAATCGCTTTTCCTCCTTTAAAAGAAAAAAAAAATTGCTTCCTAAAGAAAATTTTGTCCCACATTAGCAAATTCTTTCTCCTCCGACTCCCTCCTCCAATGTTTTTCTTAATCATAAAATGCTTTGTGTCATCACATTTCCCAGCCTACTATGTGAACAGGAAGTGCAGGAATAAACAGCCATACAATATCTTTGCAACTCTAAAACATGGATACAGCATGGTCATGAATTGTATCTTTGTTACATAGAAGACTGAGATGGCACCATCACATTTCTGAATCTTCCCTTAGTCTCAGAAAACTTAATAATAGTCATTCCAGTTACAACATCTTGAGGGCAAGATAGAGACTGTTAAGGCCAGGATAAGAACTAAACTTGATTTCACCAAATTCACATAAAATAATTAATTGTACTTAATGTGAATACTCCCGTGGTATTCATTTTCCCTGACATATTAAAATTTACTATTTCTAGAAATTTTGGAGAATTCCTATAGTGCTACAGAGGCTGGCTACAAGGATTGCAGGTTGAGTAGTGTGGTTTGGGAACTGTATTATTCTGGAAAACCTAAAAAGGCTTTATTGTTGCTGTTTCAGTTTCCCTCATTTTTTATATCTGAATCAATATATCTCCATTTTTTAATTTTTCATGACATTTCTTCATAAATATAAAAATGGCCATTGTATTACTCTATTATAAATTAATTATAGACCAAATTAGCTGACCAAATTTAGAGCTGGTTATTTACAATATCAAAAATAAATGTATTAACTGTAACAACTCCACTTGCATTTAACTTATTTAGCTTTGTGTCCAGTGATATTCTATGAGTGAAACAACATTGGCAGACTAAATTGGTCTTCCTCTCTGCAATATGGAGGTTATGCTTCTCTGTGTGTGTCTGTATGTGCATATGTGTCACCCCATGATGAATCGCACTGCAGAAAGCTTGCAAACAGTGAGAACAGAGTGGTGGAATAGATCATGAGGACAAGATACTTTCACATCACAAATCCTTTCTTCAGAGAAAAAAAAATGCCTAACCTCTTTTACAATCTGGTAATGTATCCCTAATATGCGTTAGACTGGAAAATTTGCCTTTTGCAGTATCCTTCTATTTGCTGCTAAACTATAAATGCGCAATCTAGTTGTTGCTACTTAAAATGACAGATGATTTAATAAGAAAAAAGAAACACCATCGCAATTCATGGACAAAGAAACAATGGAGGATTGGCCTATTTTGGGCAGGATATTGGATCGTTCAACCCTCCATTTTCTAGCCTGCGAAGAGCTGTTTTTTTACAAAGACCCAGTCCACAATGGAAAAGCAGTGTGTGTAGTAGGGAGGGGGCTAAGCTTAAAAGATAAACAGATATGGCAGAAAAAGGAAGGCTGGGAGAGGGAACTGGGGCCACTGGCAAAAGAGAGCCTATTTCATTCCTAAACACTCTAGATGAGTAAAAAATGCAAGGCGTACAAAGGGCTTGCCTGCCTTCACAGTAGGGATCTTGCTCTTTATGTGGCCCTCAGCTTGGCGAGACTGACATGGGCCCAGATCGTCTCCCCACCAGGAAAAAGAAATCGTCTTTTTTGTTTTTAAACTAAGGATCAGGAAGATGCTGAAGAGTTAAAATGCAAATTCCCTCCAGTTTTTCTTGTTTGAAGGTGGAAGGGTCAAGGTTTTGCAGATTTCTTCTTCCTTCCCCATCAGCTCCCATCCCGCCCTACTTCTGGGGATGGCGGGATGGCGGAGGCAAGCGGGCTTTTTGTGTGAGCCTTTCAGGGCTCTGAAAGGGACAGAGCCGTCCCAGCGGAGGGAGCAAACCTTTGGAGGTCAGTGTGGTCAGCTTAGAATAAATGTGTCGTATTGTTTGTATTAAGGATAGGTTCTCAGCAGGGAGCTCTGGAGCCACTGCAGACAACACCAGGGACTATTTATTCAACACTGAATTATAAGGACTCCACTAGCAAGAAAAACATAAACTGCTGCAGTTAAGAGGAACGTCTCTTGCCTCCAGGGAGGCACAGCCACCCCCTTTATATTTATAGATCATAAATAAACATAAAGGGCCCGTGCTTATCCACTGACACATCTTCATAAAGAATAATTAGAACTGAAAGTTAATGCTTTTAAAAAGACGTCCCTTGCTCTCCAGATAAATAGATCAGGTCATTAAAGGGCCTAAGAGAGAGAAGCTGCTTATTTTAGCAATGTTTGGAAACAGGCCTTTGTTTCCACGGGGTTTGTCTCTACCAAACAAGTGTCACAGGCCCAGGGGATGTGGGGAGAAGCCGGGGAGGGAGAGGTGAAGAGGGTCTCAAAAAGAATGGAATGCAGCTTGGGGGGCTGGAAGGCACGAGACGGGCAAACATGAAATCAAAGTGAAAAAGCAACACAAAAGGGAGTGAAAGTTACTCCTAGGTTGGAACTGGCTTCCCCACAGCTGCATAGGATGGCAGTGTGGGAGCAGACAGTGAGGAACAAGCATCTTCTGCCTGAGGAATTTTTATACTGAGACGCTGATTCCTAAATGAGCTGTAGGCTCATACCCCTGAAGGTGTGTGTGTGTGTGTGTGTGTGTGTGTGTGTGTGTGTGTGTGAAGAGAAATAACCATCTAAATCAGACATGTCAAACACAAGGCCTGGGGGCCGGATGCGGCCCGCGAAGTGGTTTCATATGGCATGCGAAGCCATCCTGAAAACAGTGAGGGAATGGCCCCCACTGCCTTGGCCCAGGCTGGCCGGGAGCCAATGTACAATTTTGTGGTGGCCATCTATGCTGAAACGCATTCAGTCTTAGCTCCACAAGGCGGTCTAGAAACAGCGAGGAACCAGCCCCTGGCGCATCGGCCCCGCCCCCTGGGTGCATGCTGGGGAAGTGTCACCCTTTGTGAGGAATGAAGAAATGGACCATGCCTTGGCGCTTGCCCCGGTCCCACCCCCTTCTGCCAGAGACCCTCAAATCTGTCCCACGCCTGCCCAGGCCCCCACAAGCACCCTTGATGCAAACGATGTAGAGCTGGCCATGCCCACCCAGTAGGCGACACCCACTCCATCCACGCCCACCCAGTAGGCCGCACCCACCTGCTCCCCCTGAGGGCAACCGCAATGCTGATGCGGCCCTCAATGAAATTGAGTTTGACACCCCTGATCTAAATCCAAACGGTGTGTGGTGTGGGTATACACCTCCTTATGTGCAAATCTCATGCTTTGTTTCTGAACTGTCAATTATTTAGCAAAAGAACTTTGAATGGTTGAAAATTGTCACAACCAATCCTAGAAACTTATTTTTGTTTTTCAGACACAGAGCGAAGCTTCCTCATTCTCCACCATTTGCCCCTTTTACATGAAGACAAGAAAGTGCTGAAATTTCAAGGAGCTAATACCTGTGTCTAAGATACCAGTCTCATCTAAATAAAAATATGAATATTATTCAAATGCTGGTTTTAGGAGTGTGGGTACATTTATTTGTTTCGTACCTACCTTTCTTATATCTGGAAAATAATGTTTCCCTCACACTGAAAAAATGGCACACATGGAATTTGCAGGTGTAATAATGACAGCTTCTTTGCTCTCCCTTCAGCAGACTATGGAGCTGCGTTAGACCTTTGGTAGGAATTGCCATTCTTCTTATTTAACTGCTGCCCTCAGAAGCTGTTTCTTGGTCACTACCTGACATTTCAAAACAATATACTTCAGTTTTACCCCCAGTTTCATGTTCATTACTTTAAAAAAAAAAAAAAAAAAGAGTTCTCTATTTTATGTTGCTATTAAGGAAATGTGCATATTTAAATCTTCCCAAACATTTTTGAATGCAGAACTTTAGCAATGAGCCCTTATGATAGCTTCCCTGGCCTTTTATTTCAAAAGTAAAAAACCTGATGTTAGATAAAGTATCTTCCTCCAGTCTTGTTCCAAATTCTCCAAAGGTTTAAGCTTTAGCCTGAATGGAACCAGAAACCAGGCAGATAAATTAATTAACCTCTAATCAGGAGTTCGGGCTCCTAGCCTGAAATATAGCTGACAGGATTATATTTCTCTATATTTCCTTTAGAAGGTATATGTAGGTAGTTCTCAATTTATAACCACAAATGAGACCAGAATATCCCTTGCTAAGCAAGGCAGTTGTTAAGTGAGTTGCACCCAAGTTTACAAGCATTTTTGCCATGAGATGCATCACTTCAGTTCTTAAGTGAATCATGCATGAAACGAATCCGGCTTCCCCCATAGATTTTGCCTGTCAAAAGCCAGTTGGGAAGGTCGTAAATGGTAACCACATGACCCAGAGATACTGCATCTGTTATAAGTACATGCTGTTTGCCAAGCGCTTACACTTTGATCATGGGATGCTGAGACAATTATAAGTGTGAGGATCAGTTGTACATCACCTTTTTTCAGTACTGTTATAATGTCAAGCATGGAACATCAGGAAGTCCAGGCAGTTCAAATGAATATAAAGGTTTATTGTCAACTTATGCTCTCTGCAAGAATCTGAACTACCAATGGTCAAAGCAAATAGGCAGTAGATCAGAGTTAGTGGAATTTAAGGTGGGCTGGACTTAGATCTCTTGTAGGCACGAAGGGACTCAAGACTGATGATGCGTTTGACACCCCCCCAGGCTCAGCCTGGTCATCTTCTACATATAACTTCAAATGGTCACTAATTGAATGGTGGTAAATCAAGAATTACTTTTAATACTGATGTTGTATTAATGTAGAAAACTTGGACTGTTGCTAGGGTAGATCTGACTGGGTTTCATCACCTGAGCTTGCAAGCCAAAATAAGTGAAAAGAGAGGGAATTCCAAAGAGGGACTGGCTATTCTGGTTTCTATAAACTATGGACAGTGTTCAAAGGAATTACATCTTTGTAGCAACCTGGCTGTGCCCATCATGTTTCCAATTGGATTTATAGTCCACTATTTGTTGATATGTATTACTTTAGGAATATCTTGATCCTCTGATAATCTATTAGGGATTGCAGCTGAAAGCATATGGAGCTAGAGATGATTACTGATAGAACCTGGGGGAAAATGACCAATTTATACTTTTGCCTTTGCCTTTTCTTTTTCTCACTGCTTTCCCCCTCTTTCAGGGTATTTCCATCAGTTTGCAAGCTCTCTCTTCACACTTCAATGTTTCCCATTCCGGCAATGCCACTATGAAGGACTATCAGTATTGCTCAATATAAATCACAAATGTACTTATTTTTGATAATTGGTGGTAGTCCTGATATTTATCTTTTGTACATTTTACACATTTTGCACATTTATCTTTGCACATTTTACAGTTTACTTAATCTTATAAAGAATATATTTAACAGCCAGTCTTAGCTAAGGTGCTAAACATGATTTTTTATTTATGTTTATGTTTCAAAAATGCAAATAGCATCAGATCATTGCTGTAATAACAACAGCTAAGGGTAAGTAACTTAATTATTTCCTCCCAAAGCTTCATGGACGTCTTTGCAGCTCTATCTTTGTTGGAGTGTTCCGTATCTCCTCTCATTATCTATCATCCCTGAGAATCTTTTATTTTCTACAAGATCTGGACTATAATTAGTTCCATCACTTTCTGGTCTGAAGGTCTCTTCTTTCTGTTGCTGTTATCCAGTTGTTTTTTGGGTCTACGGCACATGGTGGGTGTACCTGGCCTCCAAACAAAGGCATGCTAATTGGACTAATAGTCATTACCATTTGAATGACAATGAGTATTGTATTGAAAAGCCCTTCAGTAGTGTGAACACCCAGCATAGACCAGAGAATAAAATCACAAAAATTACACTTGGTATTCCCTGTGTTGACAGTGTCTCCAAGGGACAAGTGGTTATGTAGTAGCACTGCCAGCTATGGCATGAGAATAATGAATGGTCAAAAAGGGTTTTTTGTTTTTCCTGAAAGTGCTAGTAGCACTGTATCATTACAGAGTGGAAATAAATGACTTTTAAAAGGCAAGCTTCAACAGTCAGTCTCAACTACTTTATTTCATTATTTTTTTTTCAGTACAGTGCAGACTCAAAAAACCAAAAAGCTGTCATCTGATACAGATTCATTCCATGAGAAAGAGAAAAATGGAGTCTGTTTCACTTTTCAGAATTTTTTTTGCAGATTTGAAGAAATCAATAAGGAAAGGCAAATTTAATGTTCCTCTACAGAGGGTTTTTAAAGAAACCCTTTTTATAATAATATATAATATAAGAATATCTGCAGAATATTTTATTTACAGGTACATTTTATTTTAGAGGAGATATTGGTAGAGTAAGATCTTTGATCTTCTTCAGAAGTAATTCCTAATAATATTTTATTTATATAATTTATTTACATATTTTTTTAAAAAAATACTTGATTCTTTGAGACTAGGGCAGTGGTGGCGAACCTATGGCAGGCATGCCACAGGCGGCATGCGGAGCCCTCTCTGTGGGCACGTGGTCTCTAAAATTTCTCCGTTACTGGCCTAAGGCCAGCCAGCCTGGAGTCGCCATTGAGGAGCCCACCATCCCACCTGCCAGAGACCCCCTGGATCTCCCCCAACCCTGCCCTGCCCAGCTCCCACAGGTGTCCCTCCCCATAAGCAACATCGAGGTGGCCATGCCCACCCCAGCCATGCCCACCCAGTCTGCCATGACTACTGCAGCCACACCCATCCAGTGGCCATGCCCACCCAGTCTGCCACGCCCACTGTAGCTGCGCCCTCCGAGTAGGCCACACCCACCCAGCACCCGGCGATACATAAGTGGGTTTTGGGTTGCAGTTTGGGCACTCGGTCTCTAAAAGGTTCACCATCACTGGACTCGGGGATCTTTACACCATTAAAAGCCAGAAGAATAGAGGAAAAGAACAAAGAAGTATACATCCAGAAAAGTAACTGCAACAAACAAAACTAAATCTTACAGGGGCTTACCACTCTCCTATCACTATGTTATCCTATCTCCACTATCCCAAGAGAATAACCAGGTTTTCATTGTCTTCTGAAACATCATTGGGTTGGCAGCTATATGGATCCTGCAAACGGCATGACAAAGGAAGCACACTGATGATATAAGGTTGTATCATTAAAGATCTCTATGATATCTGTAGTACAGAGTGGTCACTACAGACAAAAATAATTATACATTAATAATGAAATATATATAATAGAGTGGTGTGGTGGCCTAGTGGTGAAGACTCTTGTCTGCCACTCGGGAGATTGAGGCTTTAATCCTAGGTAGCAGCAGATGTTTCTGTGCTAGGGCACAAAGAGAAAATATCTGCTGTGAACTCTGCATAGGCATCAGGAAGGGCATCCGGCCAGTAAACACTCAGCTCCATTCAGTTGCCCCGATTCTACCCTGAATTAAGAGATACAAGGTCACAAAAAGAGAGGGCTTTTTAAAAAATAAAATAGATATAATGTGAAAAATGGTGGTTTATTATGGTATATTGTAACTTCATGCTGTTATGTAATATGTATTCATGACAATATTAGTAAGTAGTAGTGGTTGTGTGGGATTTATCAGTAATATAAACATTCTCGGGTAACATTATTTTAAAAATAACCATAAACATCTATTGCATTTTAAATCTAATATCAGATTTAGGCACATTTACTTAAAAGTAAGTTCCACTGAGCTGGATGGACTTATTTATAAATAAATGTATACAGGATTGCACCTTATTTCCTTCGCAATCAGTGATTACCTATCTCTGGCTTTCTCTTAATATAATAATGCCAAGGTTGCATTATGAAACTATTACAACTTCACAGAAAATTACCCTTTTCCTCTTTAATGACATATGATGGCCTTCAACTCCTAAAAGCTCAGGAAGAATTCAAGGCTGATTGTGTGTACATCCATGCCTTTGAGTTACATCCCCATTGAGCTTCCTGACCTCTAAATGGAAGTCATTGACCTTAAAAAGGTTTCATACACTTCTAATGCTGGTGGTGATTTTCAAGGGTGTTTTTTGCTCTTTGGTGCTGAAGCACAGGCCCTTTTCATTCCTTCAAATGACAATCAATGCCACAAAGTATGCTGTACTGAAGCATCAATTATTATAGAATTTCCTACATTCAAGGGATCAGGACCTAACAGTTTGGCTTGTGCCCCTCTTTATAGGTTACAGGCCCAGTGAAGTCAGCCTCAATGGTTTCAAATGAATTAATGGCATTGAGGTTTCTGAGTGAAAGGTGGGCAGGAGGGTTCCAGAATAAAAAGAAAGAAAAGGAGGATGAGAGGAAGAGGAGAAGAAAGCAGCTGCTGCTGCTACTTCCTATAGGGGTTCAAGATGAGAAAGAATGGAGCACAAAAGTACATCTTTATATAGGTAGGGGCAACATGTTGAGAGCCTTAAAGAAAAGAACAAAGAGTTTGTGTTGAATGCAAGTGGGAAAGAATCTGAAGAGACTGTTGATGAGTGATGTAGATACCCGAGAAGACAAATGTAGTTATTTTAACCCCAATGGTGTAGAGATAAATAAGGGTTAAATAGGAGTCTAAAGAGGGAACATGGAAAGGATGTATGACTGTCAAACTAAGAAATCATTTCTGGGATTAGAAGCATGATAGATTATTTTAGATATTTTCTTATTTTTTTTAATTGACCAGAAGAAAGATTCCTGCTTGGTCACTGAAAGAGGCTATGGAAAATTACCCAATATCAAATTATTTTTCAAAAAACATTATCTTCTAAGTCAGGCATGTCAAACTCGCGACGTCACGTGACGTCGTGCGACGTCTCGGAGCTTTTTTGCCATTGCTGGCAATGGGGTGGGTGCAGCTCCGGTATGATGAAACCGGCCCACGGGCCGGCAATTTGACACCCCTGTTCTAAGTGGTTATAGATTTAGGATCCCTACTAATAGTAATAGCACTTAGACTTATATACCGCTTCACAGTGCTTTATAGCCCTCTCTGAGAGGTTTTACAGAGTCAGCATATTGCCCCCAACAATCTGGGTCCCCATTTTGCTGATCTCGGAAGGATGGAAGGCTGAGTCAACCTTGAGCCAGTCAGGATCGAACTCCTGGCAGTCGCCAGAGTTAGCCTGCAATACTGCATTCTAACCACTGTGCCACATATCTGTTGCATATCTGTTAAATGCTGCATATCTAATGCTATCTAATGCTGCATATCTCTTAAAAACTAGACCAATTAGAGACAAATATATCCCTTCCCCCCAGCCAATAATTCTGTAATAAGAGTTTAGGGAATTTAAAACAGGGTGGACATTTCATGAGGCTATCAGAACACATGAGTTGTTGTGTTCTGTTGTTAGCTGGAACACAGGTGCCCCCAATGTGGAGGATAGTAATGAATATGTATTTCCTTATACATGCTTTTTGATGAGATTTGTGAATTAGAAAGTATGTTTGAACATACATTACAAACAGCTGTATGATTTGATTTAGCTGTACTTTATTCTTTTCTCTCCTTTAATCTTCCTCTTGAAATAAAACGTAGCCGCTGAAATCATCTTCTTTGAAATTTAAAAAAAAACAAAAAACACCCTTCGGTCTTTTCTTGGTTCAAGACGACAAAATAAGCCTTTTCTCCAAGATGGCAGTTTGTGAAAGTTGAGGAATAGAAGGAGAATTGAGCTTACCCTGTGATCATATGGAAGTAGGATTAGCTGTCACATGTCTCACTGTGTCAGGAGACAATGTATAGGTTGGGAAATGAATGGACTGACAACATGAAAGGAAGAGAAAATTGTCTACTGTGTGTCTTAGGGAATAATAGTGATATAAAAGTTATCAAAGACTCCTGTGATTGCAAAGCTTTTGTACTAAATATGAAGAGATGGATTTTTCTTTCATTTTGGAAAAGCTATAATCATTTTCTAACCAGTCTTGCTCTCCCATCTAGCTTGGTTGCAGACACATTGCCCGTATTCCATTACCCCTGCCCCCCCATCTTCTTGCCACACAGAACAGTTTGTTGATATAGCTTTGGGGAATTCCTTACATTTTGCTTGATTGCCAAATAGAACTTTGAGAGATGCCTTAACAGACTAAAAATATTACTTTGCTAAAAACTGTTTTTAAAAAAGAAGGATATTGGGTTACTTTTTAATTGCCTGCAGACTTCAAGGCACAGTAGATATTGACCTGTTGGCACTAACCTCCCATGCTTATGTGGTGCCCCTGCAGTTGGTCTGATTTCCATAGAAAGTATCTAGAGTGAATTTTTTTAAAAAATGCTTAAAAAATAAATCAGCTTAATGCCAAAATGTCTAAATATTTAATTGAGAATATAATGTTTCCCAAAGTGTTTGTTATAAACTACAAAGTAAAGCATTCCATATAGATGGGACATAAAGAAGGTAAGTATGCTAATTTTGCTATGATATTTGTATGCGTTGGAAAGTATTTAGAAATGATATACGAGTACAAGTTAGTTATGAATGTTAAAGTGATTGAAAGGAGCTGCAAGATGGTCCTAAGATTCCCCAATGGTCACAATATTATACTCTTATTAATTGAAATATCCAGAATTCCTATTTGCATGTTTTACCTCTCCTCTCTCCTCTCCTCTCCTCTCCTCTCCTCTCCTCTCCTCTCCTCCCTTGCCTGTCCTCTTCATTTTTGTACCTAGTATCCTGTTCTAAATATTGTCTCAATCCAAGGTAACAGTATTGATATGCAAGCCTTATTTATGTACCTTAGCTCCATAGGATGAGTGCCCTTTTTTTTTTAATAGAAAGAGGATTATTTTGCAACAAGGTTAGTGTATAGTACAATATGGCCTCACTGTGATAGCAACATAAGCCTAATGAAGATATATCTTTTTTGGGAGATACTGTAAATGAGTATTTCTAAGATAAGACTGGAAATTCTGTCATTTTGGTGGATACTTACTTACTTACTTATTAAATTACTTACTTACTTACTAAATTACTAAATTACATGGCCTCCAAACCTGAATATTCGAACACTGCATTGAAATCGTTATCTTCTTTTGTTGGGACCCGAGGGCTATCATACACTCCTTAATTTCAGTAAAAATCCAGTCAGATATTAACAAGCAACCAACATTTATAGCTAATTGCAGATGGGATTTCCAATCATCCTGACTCTAGAGCCCATGTAAAAAGTTAATTTTTTTACTGTCTTTCTGAAGACAAACTACGTTTGACCAGCCTTATCTCAAGAGACCTATCTCAAGAGAATAGGTACTGAACAGGCAGTTCTGTAGTTTTAAATTCATCTTGCCCACAGTGATATTGGAAGAGCATCCCAGGGCACCTGCAATACATGCATTGATGCCATTTTACCCCTCTGTGAAGAGACACTATTTTCTCCGATCCTCTATTCCAGCTTTCGCTGAATTATAAGAGAAACTGCTGAGAAGCCAGTTTTTATCTGGGAATGCTAAAGGCTCACAAAGCAGAATGTAAAGTCTGATGATTTTCCATTGGTGTGATTTCTTGCCTGACCCTGGCTCTTGGCTCCTAAACTCTCCCTGTAGAGTTATTTTGTTAACCCACTAGGAGTGACCTTAAACTGAGCAGAGGGAGAGCACAGTATCAGGTCTGCTTCATACTGGTTGCTCTTTTTTTTTTTTAAAAAAAAAGTATCACATTCCATGCATGAATTCCTTACTTTCCACACATGGGGTGGAACATTGATTGAATATCATTTTTACACTTCCCTTTTAGTCAGTTGGATCAATTAATCTGGTATTGCAAGGCTGGCTGCAGTAAGGACAATGTGGATCTAAATTGGATTTAGGGAATGAGAGTATGGAAGTGCTCTCCACTGTTTCTTAAAAAAATAACATTCTGAAACTTGATCATAGTTATATACTCAAATAAACACACCATACAGGTTAAAAAAATGAGACCAAACTGGTCATAACTTTGAAATGTGACAGAATGGTTGAATTAGAAATAGAAAATTAAATTTCTCAGAATCATGATTTACAAGCGTGTTTTGTCTGAATGGCACTTTCAGCATCCATAGCTCCAACTTTATTTTTAAGGCACATCATCACAATCATTATCTGGAACAGATCCCCCCCAAGAAATATGGATGGTTTCCTTTCTCCTGGGGTTCTGAAAACCCTTAAAATTTAGCTTTGCTCCCAGGCCTGGAGTTAATGTTATGCTGTCCTTCACTGGCTGTTTTAATCCTGGCTCTTTTGTTTTGTCTATATTTTTAACTGTTTTGTTTTGTATTAGATTTTGTAAACCACTCAGAGTCTGTTGGAGTCAGCAACTATAATGCATGTAATGAAATACATAAATAAATTATAATATTACAAAGCCAGGTTTTATAATTGTAGCATCTCAAAATAGTTTATAATAAGCTTAGAAATTGATGACCTACTTTGGGGAAAAACTTACAGAGGTGGCACAAAGTGCATAGAAGTACTTTCAAGTTCCTCTTCTACGTTTTTCTCTTTTTTCCTCATCTTAGTCCTTTATGCTCCTTTTTCACATAAAGGTTCGAATGAAAATGTGCAAACATTTTCCTTAATATATGTAGTTGTGTGCTCTTTCTCCAATATACATTTTTAAACAAGCAGTTTTTCCCTCACAGTTTTCTAATGTATACCAAACTGCTTTGCACTTTTCCCTGAGTTATGAAATTTTGTTCAAATTACATTAGAAAATTCATAAAATCTAAGATATCAAAATATAGTTGGCATATAGGTTCAGGAAAGTACAGTTGAATAAATTCATGTTAAAATAAAAGAATACAAATTTCTCCACCCACCCATTTTGAGAGCTGCTAATTGATATTTACAAAATATGGATTCTAACTTAATGTATCTAAATATATCCAGCTTCTGATTTTCACTGTTCCATATATCAGTCTATTGGGGGAAAAGCTATCAGCCTTCCTGATAAAATGAAATTATCTCACCTCATTATTGTGGTTAAGGGATCCAAAAGAGTAAGGATTGTGGGGAAAATATGTTTTTATTACAGATTCACATTTGTGACAGACTATATGTACCTCAATCAGAACTGGGTATGCCTTGGTACTGTTATAATATTGTCCTCTCAAGAAATCCTTGTGTTTATCTAGAATTCAGTTGATCTGTTATAGAGAGATAACTAATTGATGTAGCCATCCAGGAAATGAGTTCTATGACTCAATAGTTTACAACAAGCTTTAACAGGCTTTCTCCCCCTTTTTTCATACATGCATGAATGTTGCACATATCTCAAAGGTGCTTTTTCATGGGACAAACATGAACTGGATGACTGACAATCTCCACAGACAGATATAACACATAAGATTCAGGGAAATTAACTCACGTGTATAGAAAGTCAGAGTGAGGAAGTGATCAACTTTGGCATAAAGATTCCTTTACACTCATGTCTAGTCAACCACTTAGCCACTCACTGCTTTCTCTCATTTGTACCCAAAGGTCCCAGTTTTAGTGTCCAAGACCTTGGGTCTGCAGAAAAATTAACAAACTGAATTTGAGGAAATAGAGCTTCCCAATCAACAGAAGAGCAAGGGATGCAGGATAGACCACTCTCTAATTTTCTATAGTTAGAGGGGCTAAAAAAAATAGCATGTTCTCTTCCTGAAGGTCCTTTAGATTCACTGAAACTTTAATTCCTGTATATGTTAGCCAATATGATGGAAAACAGTACTGACTGGGAATTGGGGAATTTCAAGTTCTAGCCCATTTGAAGTGCAAAAAAAGGAGTACTTGGAAGGATTGAGACAAACCCGTTAACCAATTAATTAATTAATTCAATTAATATTCACATTTCTAAATCAGGCATTTCACTCACTCATTTCGCTCTATCCTTGGCCTATATTACTAATATGTAATGCTCTGCCTTCATTAGTTGGACTTGTCTTCTAACATCATTTGTTTTGAATGAGTTTTGATTTCTCTGCCATCATTTCCCTGATTATCCTGGGGATATTATGGGGCTGGATGCTCCGTATCAGTATTCCTTTGAGACAGATACTTTACAAATGCTTTAGTACATAACAAAGTACATAACAAAACATGGTGGTAAATCTCTGCCATCTTTATTGGTTTGCTGTAGTGGTTAAGGTATTGACCTAGAGACCAGGAGACTGAGTTTTAATCCTGTCATAGGCATGAAAGCTAGCTGGGTGACTTTGGACCAGTCACTCTGTCTCAGTCCAAGATTACTGTTGTGGAGAAAATAGGATGAGGAAGGAGTTACTTATTTACTGCCTTGAGTTACTTGTAAAAAAAGTAATAAAGGTGAGATGAAAACAATCTAATAACAAACAAACAAACAAATCTTGTTGCTGAGAGCTGGATTCATTTGGGGTCTGGTAACCTCAGGCCCATTGTCTACCTGCAATGTTTGACTCTCTTTTTCATTACTCCAGAAGCAGTGGTATTTGCAAGGAGGGTCAAAAAAAGTCAAGACAGATGCCTTCATGATCAAACCCCTGCCCCTTTTAAATTTATGTCATGTATGTTGGAGCTACAACTGGATTTCAGGGGGAGGGAAGCCATGATTTCCCCTTTGGTAAGAAGCAGACTTTGTCAAGCAAAAGGCAGTTTCTAAAGCAGCATTTGTTGCCTCTAAGCATCTTTTCCCCATTCCCAGACACAATGGCACTGATGTACAAGGCTGACAAGGGCAAACCCTGTTGCAATTTTACATAATTATTAGGGGACTCCTCTAGCTGAACTCTGGGTTTCATTTGGATTACCTCACTGATTGCCTCAGTTTCTCTAAAAATGGTCAAATTCATCCAGAAATCCCTTCTGAAGGCATTTTAAAAATACTTGGCGACTGCAACACAACTTCCCTTTGACTAATATCATATTTGTCAGGCACTGCTTAGAATAGCTCTAAAACTCAGATGAGAAGGCCATTTTTAATTGATTCTTAACCACCATGCTGTATTCTGGGCATCCATCAGTTCCCACTCAGTTTATGACGGCTCACAAAGCTTTGCCACTATCTTTCTTCACTAGGATATCCCAAGGCTCCATCTGAGAGTTTTGGCCATTACAGCCTGTTGTGTAATTAAATATATTGTAAAATAAATGAGATTGGAAATATAGAGGCATTTTTTCATGAATTACTTCCTTAGAGGCTTTCTAACCATTCATATTTGTCCTTCCATGTTTAATCACTTTTTGTCATCAACATAGTCATTAATATGATTTCATTTCCCTGGGTCTGACAAAAAAATATTCTTTGAAGATTTTACAACTCTGAAAATAGGCTAAATATTTTGGCAATAGTAGCTTACTTTTTGGAGATGAATCATTGCTGAGTTTGAAGTGCCCTCTAGTGGTCAACAGTGACAAAAGAAAGGCAAAGGAGCAGAAGAGACCATGATTAAATGAATTCTTCTGAAGGTATCTAAAGAACATGATGTCTTTTACATCCTTTTCTCATCAAATGTGGTTTTTGAAACGTCTGAATCACTGGTTTTGTTTTGGATTCCTCCTTAAGTTTAAGCAATGAAAGAAGTAAAATATTGGAGAAGAACATCAGTATCAGACCTATTGAATATGATGATGAAGATGATTGCAGTTCTTGGCAAATCAAGAAATATATTACAAAATTATTTCTATATTCTCCATAAATGCATGAATGTGACTGTGACTATGATCTATGAATTAGTTGCTATTTGCAAGATTTTCTCATCCATTTTGTGAAGGCCAGGGCTACTATTCCCCTTTTGTATCCCAATCTCATTCAATGCCATGGGAAGAAAGAAAGAAAAATAAATGCATAATAATGAAAGATAGAACGTATTTTAGTGCAATTATAAATCCTTAAATGGAACCATTCAAGTAACACTTACATGAATCTGATTGAGACATTAAGATAAGTGAAGTCCTGGTTGGATTATATTGGTTTATTTTTTGGTTCTTGTCCATTTGTTATCCTTGCCATTTTTTATTCTTTTATATTCGTTGTATTTTTTTCCTTATTTTTAATGTTTTTATTTGTGAAATACCTAAAGTAATTGGGAGTCAGGCAGCACATATATTCAAATGAATAAAATATTTATGGCACTTTCTAGTTTATCTCATTCATTTTGTTTAGACTTAAATGTAATTTACTTTTTCTGTTGTTAGAAAAATGTAACATAAAGGGCTAATGGAGCAATAATATTCCAGCTATAGGTGACATTTATAAAGATAGCCCAGTGCCATGGGTGCTTCAGATCTTGATTCAGGACTTAGGAACTCTGAATTTAGATAGTTATTTTCTCTTCCTTATAGTACGAATTTACTTAGACAATGGCTTAATGTCTATGTAATCATTATATTTTTCAGTTTTGGTTTGGTAATTTAGTAATTCACGTAGATCAAACTTTAGACCAATTTTTGACACTGCTCATGACTATATTGAGCAAAATGTTTGTATTTTTGTCATTGCTTCACAATCTGATGTTTTTCTTTGACCCATAGATGAGCCTTTGGCAGTTTCTGATCTATGAATTAATTGCTATTTGCAAGATTTCCTCATCCATTTTGTGAAGGGCAGGGCTACTATTCCCCTTTTGTATTCCATTCTCATTCAGTGTCACGGGAAGAAAGAAAGATTATTGGAGAGTGGCATAAGACAGGACATCTTTCTGAGCATCCATCTCTTGATATCATCTGTCCCACAATATAAGTAGCAAATAAAAATCAGGTTTTCAGCCAGCTCACCCCTGTAAAATCAGGAACTTATTTCTCTTCATTCATTTTGCACAGTGGAAGAAAAATGCCATTCAGTACTTTTGTCAAGGGAGCAGTTTGTTATTTTGCAGGTATTAAAAGAAGATAATGTGGAATACAGATTATCTAGAGCATCATATTATATACTGTGTAATTACTAAATAATTACCGTTTTATGCAACTGGACAATTTAATACAAACTTTCCCTACCTGAAGTCCTTTAGAGATGTCGGGCATGTTCTCTGTTTTCTTATATTGTTTTAATTTTGCTATGAATCATAGTCTTGGCTACTCAGCAGCCAATGTCTTGTGTAGGTCCCTTCTTCAGGACTGATTTTATCATTCTCCTTGTTCTCACAGGATGCTACAGATTCAAATATCTCTTCCTTCATTATAACACTCAACAACATGGATGGCTTCTTTGGCTTATCTGAAAGGCCTAAACAAGAATACATTTGTGATTTACAGGCTTCAGATGATCAAATTAGCTCATCTGAACTCTCCTAACCTTTAAAACAGAGCTGTAAATTGAACATTCAAGGTATTGCTTCAAAGCCACCTTCCTAAATGAGTGAGGTCCTTTTGTCATATGGATAAGGGGCTGAAAGAATAGGTACCTTAAGGTTTACAGTTGTTTAAGGATGCCTACAGTATCTCCCCCTTTAAAATGCACGAACCTCTTCTGAAAACAATCCTGGCCCCACACACTCTGGTGTGAGTCCGGTGTGGCCCTTGAGTCAATGGATATTGTACTTGTACTTGTCTGCTTTTGTCCTAATCATTTTGCTGTTATCAAAATGGCCATATTATAGCTCCTTGTGCTTGTTTTATTTTGAGAAACATGGCCCTTTTCAAACTATGAGATGACTGAGAATATATACAGACCTGCCAAAAAGTGTGCTGTAATATGGGTTTGCATAGGAGAATTACGCTGTGTTCTGGTTTTACTTTACAAGTTGTTTTCTTAATAGTTCCCAAAAAGCTTTTGCCTGTTCTTTTTCCCTGACAGCTTCAGTGCATGAAGGAGATGTTTTCTGGCTAGCTCTCTAAGATCTCTTTCTTGAATGGCAATGCACATAAACACAAGAATAAAGAGTACGTCTGATTCCTCCCAGAAAGCTGTGTTTAGATGAGTCTGTTTTATAGTGAGACTCACAGATCTGATGAACAGGCAATAAAAGGCAGCAGAGAAATAATACAATGTGCTTTTTCTCTATCAGAGTTTGGCTTCAGGCAGTCCACTCAGCGCCTCTCCCAAGAGAACCAAATAGGCATTAAGGCACAAAGATTCAAACACCCTTGACGGAAGATCTCCTGTTTGATGGAAAACAACATGACTTTCTGGTAAATATTTAACCCAGAGAAACCCCCCCTCCATATGGATCCAACTTTCTGAGGTAGCAAAAGGGCACTTTGCCCTGGGGAACATGCCAGCACTTTCCAGTATAAATACCCATCATAATGATAAAAACCATCAAGTCCATGGAATAGTGTGTTATCATTCCACCGTGACCTTGGAGGCCTGGTTGAGCAATGAAAGAAAATGAGCCTGCAGCCATATCAACCTCTTTCTCCATGCTTTACACTGGTATCAATTTAGAGATACATCTGACTGGCATTCTGAATATGTGCTCAATATCATAACACCCAAAATGGGATGCAGCAAGCCGAGATGGAATTTGGCTGCCCCATGCATATAATCACATACAGGTGTAAAGAAAGAAATCAACACAAGCTGAGCTCTTTTACTTTGGGGAATGAGGCAGTCAGAGCAAAGTTTTTCCATAACAACCCAGAAGCTGTTAGTCCTCAAGCAAGATTTGATATCAGGCAATCAGTCTCTCTGACTATTTCCTAGCAACTTTTATCTAAAAACATGTGGTTGCTAATCATGAAGACTTTAAACTCTATAATCTCAGTATATTTGTGTAATCTCCTTTTAAAAAGTCATCCAGGTTGGTGGCTATCATTACTAAACCTAGCAGACTTGGACTGCAAAAATCCTGATGACTACTGTCATCTACCCTAGCAATTGTCCCAATATTTGCAGCTCAGATCTGCAGACTTAATAACTACACTATACAGTTGCTACTATTGAGCAAGATACTACCTATACTATACCTGTTCATTTGGTTTTTCTTGCCTAAATGTAGAACCTTACTTTTTTCAGCATTGAATTTCATTTTGTTAGATAGCGCTCAGTGTTCAAGTCTGTCAAGATCCTTCTGTATCTTAAGCCTATCTTCTGGAGTGTTGACTATACCTGCCAGTTTGGTGTCGTCTGCAAATTTGGTGAGTTCCCTATCTATCCCCTCATCCAAATCGTTGAAGAGCACTGGGCCCAGAACAGAGCCCTGGGGCACCCCACTACACATTTTCCTCCATGTAGATGCAGTTCCATTGAGGACCACATGCTGAGTACGGCTAGTCAGCCAGCTACGAATCCATCTGGTGGTGATGCTGTGTAGGCCACATTTTTCTATCTTATCAAGTAGTAGGTTGTGATCTACTTTATCAAATGCCTTACTGAAGTCCAAGTAAATTATATCCACAGCATTCCTCTGGTCCATCTTACTTGATACCTTACTTGGTTCATCATGTCCAAATGTTTTAGTCTGAATTAAGAGAAACTATGACCTGGGTGACTGAGAATCTCCATAGAAATTAAGAGAAACCTTTCTGAATTAGTGACCCCTTCAGCCAAATAGCCCTGAGTAGGCAATATTGAAACATTCCATGTCCATTCTTGTCTCTGTTATTCTGGGGTATGTCACTTTAGGAGTTTGGGATGAAGAAACTTCAAACAATCCTCATAATACTCCCTGTGATTTCTGTCTCTCCCTTCTTTTCTTAACTCTGCCTTAATGCTGACTCTGCCTGTTGTAGCAATGAAAATGAACTGTCCAAATAAGTAATCTTTATCACAAACCTGAGACAAAATAGTGCAATGTTCTGTGTTAGCATGAAAATCAAGGAATAACAACACAATTCTTTCAACCAATTAGGTTAAAATGGGAGAACCTCTTACTTGACTCTCAGTTCTTTCTCTATTAAGCCAAAGAATGTATTTGTGAGTCTTTGGACTTCAGTAGTGTAGTAGTCCGTTGATGATTCTTGCTGGTTGCCTTACACGAGTAGCAAGAAGCTACAGTGAAAAATCATGACAGCCCAATCTCACCCTTCTCAATTCCATATATAATTTCCAGGTTCTTAGTGCAGGATAAGGAAAAATAAATGAAAATGAAAATAACACCCTTTTTTACAGACATGAGAGTTGATCTGTCTGTGACTCGGTTAATTCCCTCCAGAGAGAGTTAACAAATAGTTATCTTGGTAGCCAATTTTTTTTAAAAAAGGTATGCCTGTACAACGTAATATATACAAGTTCCTGACTGAACCTCCCTAGGAGATAATATTTCATTTTCCAAGTCAGCTATAGTTTAGCACTGAACAAAACTTTCCTACTAAATGAGGCAAAACAAAATTTATTTATTTATTTATTTATTTATTTATTTATTCATTCATTCATTCATTCATTCATTCATTCATTCATTCATTCATTCATTCATTTGTATCTTGCCCTATTTTTACAAACAACCCAAGGTGGTGAACTTATCCAGCACATCTTTCTCCTTCTATTTTCCTCACAACAACAATCCTGTGATGTAGGTTGAGCTGAGAGTGACTGTCTGGCCCAAAGTCAGCCAGTTGGCTTTTATGGTTAAAGCAAGATCTGAAATCACGGTCTCTTACTTTCTATCCTGGAACCTTCACTATTAGACCAAACTGCCTCATGTGTTTTGCTGACAATCATGCCTTAAAGGATCAGTTTCCCTATATTTGTTATCTTGAGGGTTTTTGAGAAGCAAAAGATGGGAATGGTGGCATCAAATTCATATATTCCACTTTTCCATAGACACATTTTCTTGAACCAATGAGAAGCCCCTTCCCCTATCTGGAAAACAATTATTTTCTAAAAAGCTAAAAATATTTTCAAAATGTGGGCAAATGGATGGAGATGACCAAAGTTATAAATATTTAATGTTTCAATCTGGACTTGAGCCATCAAGGGAAGTAAATATTGTAAACTCTAGCTGCTGAGCTATGGTGGATACAGAGAAAGCAACACTATTGAATATTTTAACATCTGGACCCACTTAGTGGCAGAAAAACCACTTTTGAGCTGAAGAGAGATGGTTACATTTCTCTTGCTGAACAAAATGTCCACTACCTTAATTTTAGGCAATTCGTATTCTTCACTTCATGGCTGCCTTGCCTGAACTCAAGTACATGAATATTTGGTGAGGCTATTAGCACATTATTTGAACTGTGGCATAGAACAGTGGCCTCCAACCTTTTGGGCACCAGGGACCGGTTCCATGGAGAAAGATTTTTCTGCGGACCAGAGGGGACGTGGTTTTACATGCTGTCTGCATCCCACGGATGTTTGCATGGGCTGGTTGCTGGCATGTTGCAGACTGGTGCCAGTCCACGGACTGGGAGTTGGGGACCCCGGCATAGAATGTATTCAGTATATCCATGTACCTGTGCTATATATACTGTATATCTATATATTTAATAAAGTGAGAACATACTTCTATCCTCGTGTTTATAAACCAATGCAGGAAAACATGCAGTTAATTCTCTCTAGAAAATTTAAAAAAATGGCTAGGGGTCACAGTCATATCTTGTAGTCTACTAAATGCAAGACATCAGTTCAACAGTGTCAAAGCCAAAGTCTGAATTAAGAGAAACCTTTATGAATTAGTCACTCCTTCAGCTTCTCCATTGACTCTGTTGGAAGCTGGCTGTGAAGTATGCAAATGGCGATCACAGGATTGTAGGACGCTGCAATGTTCATAAATGCTCACTGGTTGTGAAACACCTAAATTAGCTACACATAAAAGTAACTAAGTAAATATTTTTCTATCTAGCAGAAATCCCCAAATCTAGCAGAAAGATTCAATACTTGATTCTTTAAAGCATTTGCCCAACATTTAAATGAGTGACATGCTATTAAATGCAGAGATAGCCCTTGCTTAATGATTGCCCATTTGAAATTACGATGGTGCTGAAAACATAACTTTATGTTGCACTTATGACCCCTGTAGCGTCCCTGTGGTCACATGATCACAATTCAGCTGTTTCACAACCAGTGAGCATTTATGACCATTGCAGAATCCTACAGTCCCATTTGGCTTTGGCACTGCTGAACTGATGTCTTGCATTTAGTAAACTACAGCCAGCTTCCAACAGAATCAATGGAGAAGTTACAGTAGGAGTAAAATTGTAAGTCATGGACATATGATGTCTCACTTAATGACTGTGAATGTTTCATTTAACAATGGCAGCAGAAGTGAGGTTGTAAGTCTATAAAGATAAAGTGACTATATTGCTTAGCAACAGAGTTGCTAGTCCCAATTGTGGTTGTTAAGCAAGGTTTACCTGTATATTTTCATGTACTCATGGATCCTCAGAAACAAGCCAAAATTTTACTTTCTTTCAGATGAACTGCATTCATCCAGGATTAGGTCCCATTGAACTATATGACACTTACTTTTGCATAAGCAAGGGTCAACACAGCAACTTTGTGCTATAACTTTGTGCGATAGCACAAAGCTATCAGAAAATAAAAATTTATAATTAGCCTTCCCCAATAATATTTCCTATGGGCATGTAAAACTACAATATCCATTGTTTATAGCCAGCACTGTCCCACTGTCCTTAAATAATAGGAGCTGTAGTCTGCATTCAGAAGGCTCCAAGAGGCGGTGGATGGGCTCAATGACAGAGGTGATAGTTGTACTATTGGAAGATCTGAAAGACTAGATTAGAGATAGATCATAATGGGAGAATATCTATCTAGGGGGTCACTGGGAGTTGAGAATGATTTGATGGCACTCAATCAATCAATCACATTGGACAAGGATGTTGTAAATCATCAGGGACAAACCCAGAACTACCATCTAAGGGGTGGGATGGGGTGGATTTTGGAATGCCAGAGTATTGTGGGAATATGAAACTAAGCCCAAGCAATGGTTAGCAATGCAAGAACACATGCCAAGCTTTATGTTAGGCTATATTTCTTTTTGGCTCAATTGATTAGTCTGGCTAATTAAACATATAACACATTCTATTATCAGGCATTCACCGACTCTATTTTATAGCTCTTGCAGATATAGATTCTATTACCCAGTTCTGACATAACACATAGGGCCATTAGAGAAGCCTTTGAAGAAGCTATTTTTTATGGATGGCCTTTTGCTAAATTGACTGCTTAATCAGAGTTTTATTAAAATACTTTTCTCCCCTCCTCCTTCCTAGTTACATCTTTGAATGTTCCATCCTAGGTGGAACAAAGACAAGAGTCTGCAGTACGGCTACGTACAGCTTTCCAGCACATGAGCACAATATTTCTATTCAGATTTATCTGCCACCAGAGAACAATAACCATGAAACACAATTAGTTTATAACACCTCTGGTACAAGACCTGGTTCTTTGCTGTTCCATGATCCTAACTTCATTTAGGCTTGCACTTACCTAGTATAAAACTAATGAAAGCTAATTAGCTAATTTGTTCAATTCATTCAACTAAAAAGGAGGCAGTAAACCTCTGAATATGCTTTGCATGTGACATGGCACAATTTTAAGGCATGGTTCTTCCATTTTAGTGGTGGTTTTAAAGTGTAAATCTCATGGGTTTCAGTAAAGCTAAACAGGATTGGCAAAGAGGCTTTGAAATGCCTTAATCCCCAGCATCTTTCCCATTAGCTTGTTTTGTACATTTGTAATATATTCTGTCTTAGATCACTGACTGATAGACATGAATACGGTGAACCAGATATTAGAGAAGAGGACTATTTAATATTTCACAGTTAGTATGAATTTATCATAACCTAACAATATGAGATAGAATTTAGATTGTATTGTGAGTAGTTAGGAAAATAAATTCTTGTCAGGCTTATGGGACTTAATCATAGACACAAATGGACAACTAACCTACTGTTTCTCCAAGGACGCTGGAGTCTTCTATTTTTTTAACAGACTTAGAAGAAATATGAAAAGGGGGCTATCAACAATATTTTCACTGTTTAGAGTATTTCCAAATACTAATTTCATGTTCTCTTGCAATCCCCTATTATATACATTTAATGTATTATTTCAATTTGGACTTGAGGTTAGAGCAGGCATGTCAAACTCGCGATGTCATGTGATGTCGCACGACTTTTCCCCATTGCCGGCAATGGCGTGGGCATGGTTTCGACGTGACGCATCCGGCCCGCGGGCCGGCAGTTTGACATGCCTGGGTTAGAGCATGACTATCTCAAGAGAGGCTCTTTTTCCACAGGTCTAAACATTGGAAACTATTTGCTCATATTAATTTATCTGGGCCTAAAAAGAAAAAAGAAAAAGCTGAAAAGAAGCTGTCTTGCTTGCAGGGCTGAGGAACATTGTGGAATCCTGGCTAGTTCCTACTTCACTGAGCCAAAACAAAAGTTGTAAAATATCCAGTAACTCAGGGTGCACAATATTTTGGGGGTAAGGACAATACTTCATTTTTGGGATGACAAGAGTCCATATCCAAAAAATAGAAATGAGAGGGCAGAAATATATTACATTGCATTACATTACATCATACTATGGTTTGGTCTGTAAGCTCTTTTCAGCTGCTTCACTGAAAAATTTAGAATATGAAGAATATGGATTCTTGTCTCCATATTTGATGTCTTTGCCTTTTTTTTTCAGATGTCAGAGATTAAAACTTTTGCTTATGTAAAGTTCAACTCATTTCAGCTCCAGAAGGTCACCGATACTAATTGATGAAGACTACTCCACTGAAGTAATTTGATTTTGGCAAACAACTGAACAGAGTCACATATTCTAAAGAGTAAAGAATGCTGGATTTCTCTTCAGCACCATGGCTAGAGCTTGGGGGTGGAGATTTAAAATAAAAGGAAAAAATAGCCACACACCCTACTTTTTGACTGATTGATTTTCACAAGTGGTGAGTGCATGATAACAATTGTCTTAGCATCTCTTGACTTTTCCTCTAGAAATTAGAGAACTCAGTGGATCTGTATCAGTTAACCAAAGCCTTCCTATTGACATGTGTGTTCCCTAGTCGTGTATGATGTCAACGCTGCTAACATCGGATGTTCTTGCTTTGACAACAGATGGAAATGCAGCCATTTTTCTCTTTCGTTTTTAGAGTTAGTTGATGCTGGGAAGGGGGATGGTCATAACAATAATAACTCAGCTGTGGGAATCCAAGGTCATTGCGCCCAGAGTTGATAAAGATTTGGCGGGCTGGAGGGCTGGGGAGAAAGCCTGTGCTTCAAGGTAATTGGGGAATGTGATTTATGACTGTTAATTGGAGGAGGGAATTGTGGGGAGGGGAATTCAGTTTTTGGCTTTAACTATGTAGGGCCAATACTTTGTTTCTAGAATAAAAGATTCTTTAAGGTAAACAATGCCTCAAAGTTCTTTTGAAGAGTTTCATCTGTCAGAACCATGACATATGGCTGCTACAAATCAGGTTCATGTATCAGAAGAATAAATTTAGAACACTGCTGCTGTCATGGAATTTCAACTCTTCTAGATATAAAGACCTGGAATTATTCCTGGAACTGCCCATTATCAGTCCTTTGATTCTATATGTGCAAACACTAAATCTTAATACAAGTTAATTATAATTTTACCATATTCTTCTTCACATCCTATCTGGGGTACTTTTTCCTTTCATTCATTTGAAGTTATTCTTACATAATGGCAGTATACCATATAAAGATTACTATTTTCCTGTTTCTTCAGATAATTCAGATGTTTTTAATTTGGAAAATCCCTCCACAAAGTTTGTTTCAAAATTCATTGTAAACCTCTTCTACAACTCTTCTAATATTGAGGGCTTAAACTGGGACATACACACTAATCTTATTTGTAACATTCCTCTGGTTACATGGACTGCTTCCTTTGTTTTGGCCTTTGCTAAAATGAGTGGCATGAATTGAAGAGAGAATATGGACTGAAGAGACCCTAGTTCATGCTCATTGGGCATCTTTGGGTCTCTGAATCTCAGAACTGTTGGGAGGATATCATTGGAACAGCTGTCCCACTCCACCATAGTAGTCAGGTTTTAACTCTTTTGGTCTTTACTAAAACCATTTTGTTTTGTTTTGTTGTTTTGTTTTTCAGGGTCTTTGAAGACTGAACAGGATTTAATCTCTCTTGAATGGAGATTATATTGTGGTAATCTTTGTGCTTGGAATGTTATATATTATATTGTTGTGTTTATATTATTCTATTGGTATTTAAACTTATTCCAATTCTAGAGATCTGCAAGCCAGATCTGACATGATTGGAGTGGCATATACACCTAGTAAACACATTTCAGGTTCAGAATAGACCTGCTGCTGAGAAAATAGTTTTCCTCTGCTCTAGTAGAGAGACATCTTTTATGCACAATATGAAAGATGTGAAGTAACAGATCAAGGGTAGCTGGAAATTGCTAATCTCTTGCTGGAGTTTAGTAATTTGTTTTTGGCCTTTGGTATATTACAACGGAAACATTTTGTGGCTACGCTTTTATGAAAAAGCCTTAACTCTTTGACAATTTCCGTAACAGCTTTTTTTCTTTTAATAAGGCATCATATTAAGTTAATCTTTAAATGAAGTTAATTAGAGTTTCTATCTTGGAGATCAAATGCTGTTTTAAATCCTATGTGATGTGAGGGCAGGGGAAGGATGCCATTTATGTAAATATAGTCATTGGCTCTGGCGGGAAGTGGATGACACAAAACATTACGGGATAATGTTACTTCTAATATCCTAAGATTATACGGTCAAAACTCATAGGAAGAATACCTCTGGTAAAATACCCCCAAACATGATCTACAAAATAAGCTTTAGATCATGTTGAGATGAGTAGCTAGGTTCATACTTTGAAGATTTTCTTTTAAGTTAGACTTGCCACCAGCATTTATACCATCCTACTTTTCTGTGAAATGTTTTATGTAATCCAATAAATTAACACCTAGGCTTTTGGAAAAAAAAAATATTGTATTATAAATCTATGATTTGATACTGATGGTGCTTTAGCATTTTTGAGGTCCCCAACCAACTTTATTTATATTACTCACTAAGGCATTTATTAACAGTGCTAAAAGTTACATAGTTCACTCAGTGTGATGCTTCATATTGCAATGTTATATCCTTGAGGTAAATAGGCAGGCAATTAGTTAAAGGATGCATTTAAACATTTTTTGAAGGGAAGAAGGCTGGAGGGTTGGATGATGATATAGTTGTTTGATTGCACAGTTGTCTTATACATGAGTGAGACTGGGATTTTCCAGTTTCCCCTCCCCCAGTAATTTTGGGCTAAGGGTAGTGTTTTTTTCCTTTATTTATTAAACCATGTAAAGAACCATGTAGCTCTTAGAAGTTAAAATATGGTTTTTCATCTATTTTCCTCCTCAGTGGGAAAATGTACTGCTGTTTTTGGGTTAGTGTTCCACAGAGTTTTGCAGTGGATTTAAAGGCAACAAAATAAGTACCTCCTATTTAAAACAACAACAACATAGGTTGCCCATTCTTGCAATCTGGATCTAAGTGTTTTTAGGGTCTTTTTTCTGCATAAGTAGATGAAGAGATGTGATGCCTCTGGCCTTATCCTCAAAGACAGGGCTAGCAGTAGCAATGAATGTATATGTATATATAGGCAGGAGATCTTAAGCCATGTTATTTCTTTTTCATCAGCATTAGTCATTTATGTCATCCTAAAATGTTGTGTGGAACCATCAGGGTTCTTTAAAAGATGAATTGTACCTTGCATGCAAATATAGATGATATCACCCCAATGATGAGAAAGAGAAAGTGTGGGGGGGGGGAAACAAATGGAAAGAATAATAATCTTGCACACTTTCTCTCAAAGGAGGGTGTATTCATAGTTTTACCTTAGAAAGAGACATTGCAACAGAGGAGGCTTTTTTCCAAGTCCAACCCTGCAGGCATATTGAACCATTTATTTTGGTTGCTATGGATTTCATCTTAGCAAATCATTGGCCCTCCCCAAAGAATACTAACCAACAAGAAGACTTATGTTTCCTTAGCCTTTGACCATGGTGGCTCATGAGGCTAGGACACTTAGTCTGAAGACCATTGAGATGTGGACAGCTCAGCGGTTCAAAAACCATGTGATGGAATGAGCTCTGTCAATTTGTTCCCGCTCCTGCCACACTAACAGTTCAAATGCAAGTAGATAAATAGGTACCACTTCAGTGGGAAAAATAATAGGGACACAAAAGGAGCCTCCTCAGATGTCCCCTGGGCAATGGTGATGTCACCATCTAATCCTTTCAATTCAGAAGTGCCTTGCTAGGGGCTTCTGACATGAATGTACTAGTAGCCCCTGACCAATTGAATTGTGGAAAGTTGTATAAAGACTCAGAGAGCTACTTTTCCCCTTTGGTAGGTGCAATGAAATTTCCACGAGCCTCAGAAGAATCCTGATTGGAATGGAATGGAATGACGGATGTGTATTTTGGCACATGAAGAGAGGAAAGGAATGGTAATTACAGGAGATGTACTCTTGTGCATGGCCCTTACTCATGCATGCTCACCTATGTGAGAGAGATTTTAAGATGACAAGTAGTAGGCATTGTATCACCCTTTTCTTAGCAAGACATTTGTATTCTGCCTTCCCACTTCTTTCCCCAGAATTCCAGATTTGTATTTACTACACATCCACTTTGCAGCTTTGGGGCTTCAACAGCATATTATGTCAGGCACGAAATGCCCCTTTACTCCCAGGGCAATTGAGAGGAGGCACATCTAGCTTCATCCTTTTTCTGCCCAGGCAAAATGATGACCAGCTACTATCGCATTACAATTAGATTCCTGAGAAATTTCTAGTGTGGACCATTTCTGGGGCACTTTGTTTTTCTTTTCAGTAATGGTATATCATTAGAAGAAGCCACACCAGCACCAGGATTAAGGAAGGCGGTGTTCATCGCTCCTTTTCCTGCTGTTCCAGGCAGATTTGCAGCAGGTGCCCGATTCTGCATTCCACCAGGCCCTTCCTTGGACGCCAGCCAGTCTGAAGGCAACAGGGAGCAGCTGTCTACACAGTCTGTTAGGTTAGGGGAGGGCTGGGTTCTCCCTGCCCCCATGATTGGGAAGGACATGTTTCATGATGGCCTTAGTTCTAAGATAAGCTAATTCTCTTTTAGAAAGGTGATCACGTTTGTATATGCATAACATCAGGATGCTGCTATGTCCAGGTTTGGGCATGCGTCTGATTTTATTTTCTTGCTATAATTACAAATGTGACCATTAAAGGGCGCATGCATTTCACCAGCTTGATAAACCTGCCTAGAACAGCTGAGCTTTAAGCATGACATCTTAATTTCTAGTCCATTTCAAGATATTTAGACACCTGGTGTCTATCAAGACATACTTCAAAGCTTCATCTCCTGTATGTCAATATAACAAACTATCTGAGATTTGATCTTTCAATGTTTTCTTTGCCCCCTTTTTTGGTGGGATTTTGTTTCCATTTTAACATTCAGAGCTAGGTGGAAACAATTGAGAATTTTGCCTTCAATAAGAACGGACAAAGGAAAACAAACGATACTCCCACCTTGAAATTGCTGCATTCTAAGGGAACTCAAATGATACATATGCATGCATTTGCAGCAGACAATGACAAACAGATGTGTTTTTGTTGTTTTAAGAAAGCAGTATTAAATAAGACTGGAGCCAAATACTCTGATTAATAATAAACAAGTGTTGAGAATCCATAGACCAAGGTTTTAAATCCAATGTCAGTGGAGGTTAAACAAATTGACTTTAGTTTGTAATATTTCCTCCACTTTACCATTCCATAATTATTAATGTTAGATTTATATCCCTCTTTTCTGCAGAATGCCATTGAGCTCACAGCCTTGTGAGATAGGTTGGGCTATTTCTGTGGTGGAGGTGGGGAAGCTAACCTGGGCCTTCCCAGTTTTTGTCCAACATCTTAATTACAGTATAGCATTTGTTGGTCCATCTAGAGGAAACGGTATACTTCATAATCCGATGTGACAGATTTTGCTCCATTAAAGCATATGTGATCATAAAGTGGTTAGTTTTCAAAATGTCAATAGTTTCTTTCTTGCTGTTGTTTTACTTAAAATAGAGGAGAGGAAGATGGAAGCCTGATTTTTAAAGATCTAGGGCTAGGCAGTTAAAAATCAGGACATGATTCCGGTTTGTCATCAGCTGTGGTCAGCTTAACAAGTCCAAGGTTCAAGTAATGTAATATTTCCTTAAATTATATGGCAAGGAGAAAAAAGTCTGGTTGAAAGCTCTACTAGTCCTTTTTCATCTGAAAATATCTGGCATTGATCTCACATCTATGACAGGCAAGCTAAGTAGCATAAGTGACGTCGAGAGAATTTAATTCTTTGCTGAAATGTTTGCAGCTAAGGCTAGACTATCATTTCTGAAAGACCAGAGTCTCTTTTGTGCCTGCAATTTATAAATGTCTGTTGATAAAGAAGAAACATTTATCTTTCAGAACTATAATCTAGCTCATAATAGATCATTCTCATGAACCATAACCCAAGTCTTGACCTTTAAGAGGACTGCCAAGCTACTAACAATGAAGATATTAGCCTGAGAAACTATCATCCACCTTCAGATTTAGACTTGCTCGTAGTCCATATGCCATTATGTTGTTTGTCTGCCTTCTGCATTTTGGGCTTGGCAAAATCCATGGTCAGGCATTTTCATTACGTATGGAATAGGAATAGTTCCTTTGTTTCTGTATCATGCAATTTGGGTACTTACAGAAAAAATGGAAGTATCTGGCAACACTAAGGACTGGAACCTATATCTTCTATCAACTAAAAATGTACACCAATATTGAGTGAAACTGCTTTTTTTTTAACAGAATAAGAGAAAGAAAGTAGTGATCAAGAATATGGTTATTATCCAATGTCAATGAGAGCAGCAGACTTATATTAAAATGGTCAATTACTTATAGATTGCCTCAGAAGTTTGCTTACTTTTTCTAAAGCTCACTTTTTTCTAAAATTAATGATGTTGCAATTATAAAGGGATCAAATTATTCCAATCTTGCCCCCAAGTGTATTAAGAGCCCCACTTTTTGGCTATATTAATATCCATGCAATAGTTTTACATAGTGAGCACATGTATTTATGCTGTATTGTTCTAACAGTTTTAAATTGTTTTTATGTTTTTATAATGTACGCCACCCAAGCCATTTGGTGAGATAGGCAGCTATAGAAATCAAATACATATATACATATGCTGTCCCTCAGAAAAGTAATAGACACTTATTTTTCTGAAAATTTGTAGGGTTCTTTTTTTTTCTCCTAAGGATATTTAGTTTGTTGTACATCATTTTCATCATAGGTGCTTCTAAAAACAATGATTAAAATGCTATTCCTGCATAAAGTTCTTGAACTTTTTCTTATGAATTATGGTAGGCATGAGAAATTCACTAAGATGATTAGATGACTGGAAGCTAAAACATACGAAGAATCGTTGCAGGGATTGGGAATGTTCAGTTTAATGAAAAGACGGACTAGGGCTGCCATGATAGCAGTGTTCCTATATTTAAGGGGATGCAACTAAGAAGAGAGGGTCAACCTGTTCTACAAAGCACATAAAGGCAGGACAAGAAGTAATGGATGGAAACTAACCAAGGAGAGAACCAACCTAGAACTAAGGAGAAATTTTCTGATGGTTAGAACAATTAACCAATGGAACGATTTGCCTCAGAAGTTGTGGGTGCTCCAACCATGGACATTTCTAAGAAGAGATTGGACAGGCATTTGTCTGAAATGTTATAGGGTTTCCTGCTTGAGGTGGGGGTTGGACTAGAAGAATTCCAAGGTCCCTTCCAACTCTATTATTCTGTTTTTCTCCACTGAAAATGCCACTTTGCAAATTTATCTAATTTTGTCAAAACATGTATGTTAGTTGCATTTTTCCAAGAAGCAAAATTTAAAATGTACAACTTTCTCGTCATCTCCTCCTAAGAAATA
>NW_015387002.1:0-29215 GCF_001527695.2 Protobothrops mucrosquamatus | reverse complement strand
GGAGAGGACCGACCCCTGAGGAACCCCACAGGTTAGGGGTCTAGGAGTCGACCTCTGTCCCCCTGCCAATACAGACTGCGTACGGTCGGTGAGGAAGGAGGAGAACCACCGCATAACGGTGCCTCCCACTCCTAACCCACCGAGACGCCGCAGCATGATACCGTGGTCTACAGTATCAAAAGCCGCTGAGAGGTCCAAATGATAGACGAAAAGATTCTTAATCAAGCAAAAGCTTTCTAGAGGCAAAGAATTAGGATCTGTACTGAGTCTTGTGATTTAGAGACCACTTATATAACATTTGATATAAATGAGACAATGTTAAGATTCATGGACCAAATTTGAAGTCTCATAGTAGCAAAAAAAAAAAAAAAGTAGCATGGAAATATAAAGAGCACAATAAGAGCACAGAGCTCACCATGAATCTACTCTGATGGAAAATAAATTCATAATATAAATTCTCCACTCTCTTGCTTACTAGCTGTTCTGAATGAAAATGGAGAACAGGGTATGATAAAATGCAGCGTATAGAAAACGTTCCAATTATCTCCCAAACAGGACATTAGATGCTGAGATAGATTTTGCTGTAGTAATCCCTCATCACTAGTTAAGGAGATCATAAGATCAGTTTTCCATCTATGTCCACCTGGAGCTATCATGATTAATATTTTTCCAGGGAACCAACTGAAAAAGAGAAAGGGGCTAGATGACACTTCTATATATCTCTCCCACTTTGGCTAGTGTAGACCTGGTCCTAGAAGTCCTAGAACTCGAACATTTGGATGGTGGTCCAGATGCACATTTAAAATTGCAGACAATGATGAAATATATGAACTTTGAGGATCACTCCAGTGCTTGTACTAGAACCAATAGAGACATACCTCTAAGCTGTGCTATATAGAAATATGATGCACATTCAGTAGAAGCAAACAACTTTTCTATGGCTAAGAGAGATGATAAGTTAAGCTTCTAAAGATTTTGGATTGTGGCAGTCACTTTTTTTTTTTGCTACTCCCTCCCTTCTCCATTTTGGGAATGTTAAATTTAGATAACACCTTTATTTTAAAATTCATTTACAAACACAAGGAGAACAGTGCACTGTTTTATTTCATTTTTATCAAATTTCAGTGGGGTAACCTTAAGGTCTTTAAGGCTTGGAGGGGGGAGGGGATACATGTGTTCATTCTTCTTTGGAAGACTTTTCATTCTAATAAAGCCTTGTCTCCCACACCCTGTGCTATCACTCAAGCCTATAATCTTTCAGACTATGAACGCAGAAATTCTGTCATTCTTTTTTTCCCCATCATGATTTTATTTTCCTGAGCATCATCATCACCATTCTAGCACTTCCTCAGATTCCTTTTCAGCCCTCCCTCCAATCTAAGTGGTCTTTATTGGTGAAAAATATGGTTAAAGGCTGGAAACAACAGTCCTTTCCTAATGGCAGTGCTGAACTCCGAAATCAGCCTTTCAGAGGCATCCTTATTCTTTTTATTGTAGCTTCCCTTGTCCTTATACTGCTCGTGTCTTGCTTAAGCCAAGCCTCGGGAACTTTGGCAATCCTAGTGGTATTTCCACGGAAGTGAAGATCTCAAAAATGAGTAAATAAATGGGGTCCCATCTCATTGCCTCGCCTCCTTAGAATGGAGCTCTTTTCCCTCCCAATCCTGCTTCCCCGAGATAAGCCACTGGCATTTTTCCTCTGGGGCTCCAATCAGGCATTATCATAAGAAAGTGCAAGGCATCTATCAGCTGTACAGCCTGGTGATTTATGTTCAAAGTTAGGATTATCTATTCTGCTCCAAATCCCTTCAAACAGCAAACGGGATAAGAAAGAATCACATTCACCAGATAAAATTGGAATATAGGTTCGTGTAACAGAATGACAGCCAGGTCTTTATCTCTGAACTGCTCCAACCACCTCATTTTGTCAGGAATTGTTCTTTAGCCCCAGTATGGATCTCGCTGAGATTTAAATGGCACCGTTGCAGCTCTCTTCCACTCTTCTCTGCATAACTCACTATTTATATAGGTCTTTTCCAAGGCTATGGAAATATCCCAACAATCATTCAAAGGCTGAGGAATGAAGGATAGAAGCACTTGAGGCAGCCTCAGTCCTCAGCAGCTCTATCATGCCTGCTACATAGCACTACATTCTTTCAACTTGCTAAGACCTGCTATGTAAATGTATAACATGTGTCTGAGATACGAGGTAAGATCCACAACATCTCTAAAAACATGACATTACTTCGAACACCTTTCTAAGGCAGTTTAAAAACTATTGCTCTTATTTGGTCTCCTGATATGTTTTCTAAAGACAGAAATCACCTAGGAAATTCAAAGCCTTCTAGTCAAAATTAGTCTTCAACTAGATTAGGAAATGCACATACTTCAGAATGCGAAGCTCATTTAGGAAAGTTAAATATCTCTTAGTATATTCAGCTTGAGGGAGAAAAATCTTCCTTGGAGCTTTAATTAATATGGGAGGGAAGGGAGAAGAAACATACATCTATAAGATTTCCTTGACAAGCCTCTGAAATCTATTAAGAATCTTTTCTATCAAGTCAAAGGATATGTCTAAAAAAGACATAATGAGGACTAGTAATCTGACAAACTGAATACTAAAAAAGCAGAAGAGATGCAGGATATAGGAATAGAAATATTGATAGATCCTTTCTTAGCATAACAAAAATAAAATGGTGGATCTATGACATTTATGGAAGCATTTTTTTATTGCACCACTTCTCAATCTCAGAAACTTTAAGGTGTGTGGACTTTGACTCCCAGTATTCCCCAGCCACACATTTTAAAGCTGTTGAAGCTGAAAGTTGTTGAGGTTGAAAAACACTGCTCTATTTGTTAGATTATCTCTGTTCCACAGATATGAAATGTGGAAATTATCCCATTTCATTTACAAATTATAGACATATAGCTTTTAACACTGAGCAAGTAAAATAGTGATAAAATAGGTCCCTGAAATATGTGTAAAAAGTAGGTAGAATAAATAGGATTAAAACTAAATGACATCCACCCAGTGTGTCAGGCCACGTTGACAGCATTTTCTGCCACCAGCATTTCCTCCTCCATACATGTTGAAGGACATTGTATGCACTGTAGCATATGTGATATGGACTGTTATTCATCACATTCATACAGAGCATCTTCTATAGGAAAGTCCCATTTTCTTAAATTGTCCTTTGATCTTCCTACCCTGTCACACAGTCTATTTAACAATTTCCATACAGGTCAAGGTTGCTCTTGACCAGGCAGCAGACAATTGTGTGGTTGTGCCCAGTTGCCCAGGAAAAAAAAATGAAAAATGCTACCTCTTAGTTAATCTCTTCGGGTCCATCCCAAAATAAGTTGAAGATCTACACCTAGATAGGCTTACTCTGACAAAAAGAATAAACAAATGAAAAGTTCTACTCCTTCTTTTTCATAAGATAAATCTAGGATCCATACAATGTTTTTTATCAGTGCTAAAATTCTCAAGAGTTGTTCAATCCCCCAAACAATAACTAATGTCGGCCATGGCCTGCTTGAAAGAAATCAGACTGGGGCTTAATTCAGATTAGACAGAGGTGGATCAAAGAATTGCTAACCCTCTTCAACATTTTGTAGAGGCAGTTAGCATATAAATCTAATATATGAATACATATTTTCTTTGACTTTCTTTACCTGGTTAATCCCATTTGGTCAGGCTTGCTCTTGGGTTCTTTCACAGGATAGAATATATAGAAGTCAGAGGCCAAAATGTCTCAATATCAAGGCAGGCTTTTAAGACAGAAAGTGAGTAGCTCTCCAGGAGGTAAGAATGAGGGATTTTTAAAACTTGCCTAACACCGCATTTCATACAGCTAAAGCCTCTTCAGTTAATAAATTGCTTTACTATATAATCAACTTCAGTGTCTCCATGGGTTTCTCTCAAAAAGAAACAAGATACCAGGAGGCTGGCGAGAACATCATTAAACTTCATTCACCCAATCCCTCAAATGACCACGTATCACAATACAGGATTACCTTGCAAGACTGGTGTGATTTATATGCCATCAGCTGTCATCCTTTCTTTTGAAACCTAAAAGTAAAAAAAATAGTCTTTATCTGGATTCATTAGCAGCATAATTTTTAAAGTGGATTTAGAAACTCAAAAAGCTCTCTCTTTTTAAAATAAAAGATAGGAGTTAGAAATATTATAAACTCCTGTTTTTGCTGTGGCTTGAAATCTAGATTTATAAGGAATCTCAAAAGAATCCCCTTTTCCACACTTTGTGTATGTCATCCACCGTTTAGGTTTCTTCGTTTATTGGCTAAAACCACTGAAAAATGTAACAGGGTTTTCCTTACAAAATGAGCAGAAGAATGACCATTATAAATATTTTAATTTATATTACAGGTTCTAGTTGTGTCTTTTGTTCTCTTTTTTCTTTTTAATGAAAACTGAGACTACGGTATTTATTTATTGGTTTGATTTATATAACTATCTACGTAACACAGGACTTTGGGCAGCTTACAAGATTAAAATACAGAAAGAAAAAAAAACCAGCAGATGCCCAAGGATAAAACCCCACTCCCTAAAAAATAAAAAAAACCACATTGAGAACAACAAAGCTCATCTAGCCCCACCCCACCCCAATCCAAATGCCTGGGAAACAGCCAGGACTTCAAGGCCTAACTGGTTTGGAGGCCGTTCATATCTCTGGAGGGATGCTGTTCCATAGGACAAGCAATGCCATTGAAAAGACACAACAACTCTGGGAACCAACAAGATGGCATTGTTTGACAGAAGGAGCCCAAAACATGCACACACCTACACCTAAAGAGAGCAAGCAGAAACTAAGGGAGTTAAATTGGTCCTGTAAATTTCCCATTTTGCCCTCAACTGGACACTCATGTTTTTAGGACCAAAAAAGGAGGTTCAATTCTATATATTAGAAATACTCACTCATATACACTGCACGTACACTACATATTCAGACATAAGTAAAATGATCAATACATTTTACCAATTGAGAAAATGGCTTTATCTTTTTTCTCTCTTCTTTTATTTAGAAGATGTTTACTTAATAAAAGCTTTTAAAAAACTATATCTTGAATTATTTGAGAATCTAAAATTCAGAGATTTTGCATGGTCACCTCCTGCATTTTGAACTCATAATGTATTATGGTGAAGGACCCTGGACTCGTATGCTGAGTTTCCAGAGCCATTTTCTAGCTTTTCCTCACAAGTTACATTCCCTGGCCAATCTCGTGTCAGATGCCTAAACATCCCACAAAGCTTCACTGCTTGTACTGATGCTTTCCTTTTTCTTCTTTTGTTATGAAAATCAGATGGTTCTTCAGGTAGCCCTGGAACAGAAGGCCTTATGGTCCACCTGTATCACAATATTTTTGTTATATGGGTAATCAGCACATTCAAACTTGAAGGCTACCCAGTTTCTCAGCAGCAGCAAGTGAGGAACCCACCTTATCCTTTCATTACCATGATCCCTATTCCAAGAAACTGAGAAGTTAAAATAGAGTTTGCATTACTGAACATTATTTAGAGAAGAACAACCTGGCACCTGGTAAAGCTATTATGAACAACTGAGAAAAAAAAAGTTTTCCAGAGGAAAGATTTGCATGAAATCTCATGCACTTCAAAGGCACAATGGAATCTAAAATACATTCTGGACAATATGATTCTATTGAAGGGAGTTGTCCCGTGGTGGCTAAAGTAGGAAGTTCCTAATGCTGAATTGCTGTGAGGAAAATAAAAGATCTCCATCATTCTATCTTTTTGGTAGCAGGAAAACCAGGCAATGCTTTTGGCCCAGTTCATTTGGAAATTAGATTGATTGATTGATTGATTGATTGATTGATTGGATTGACTGATTGATTTCCCACCTTTATAATATTCAGACTCTGTAGTTTTCTGAATTTGGCTTATTTGTCTAACTTCTGCTTATTATGGGTTCTCTGAAATAAGGTAGGAATTTCAATAACAGCCTTGTTTTACTTCTGCCTATCCCTAATTATGTACTATTGCTCTGGATCTAAAAGTGTCTCTCTCCCAAGGAGTCCTTTCAAGGCATTAGAGTTCTAGGCCTTTATAAAGTTGTTGGTGTGTTATCCCAATTAAACAGATGTGTGTATATCTGTTCTTTTAAAAAGAGCTGGCCTATTTTTATTCTTAATTGAAGATGCCAGGGAGCAGATAAAACAAAATGGTGTTGCACTATCATTTCTTCTGAGCTTTCTGAAATAAGAGGGCAGGTTCACGGGATGAGAGGTCTGTAATTTATACTGTGCTACATTAAGCTTTGGAAGGAGTCATTTTGTCTTCAGAGAGGATCTCACAGTGGTTTGGAATATTTCTCATATACATAAAGATCAGGGAAGCCTTCAGAATGAAAGATGAAATGACGAAATCCCCCCACCCTTCATTTGCTCTAATGTTTGTCAAAAGGCCTGCAAAGGGAGCTAGTAAGTGATTAATGAGAATAGATGCAGCTAGAATCTTCCCTCCCCATAACAATATGTAGGCAATTGTGAAAGATCATTTGTATCATAAACCACTGCCATTGTGTTCAAAGCTCTTTAGGAACACAGTAAAAAAAGAATAAAAAGGAATGCTGTTGCATCAATGGAGTTGTGAACCCTTTCATGGAAAGTTCCATTGGCATAAATTTACTACTTATTCAGATGATGGGGTCCCCTTAAAACCAACTTGATCTTTATCTTACCCATGTTCCAAGATGCACTGCACTTTAACTCCATAAATTCAGTGCCAGCAATAAAAAGCTGTAAGCAATTAGGTATTGCTTCAAATATTCTAAAACAAGTCACCCAAATAAGAGTAAGTCATCAATGGAATATCTATTGCCAAAGCATCCTTACTATGCTTGGGTATAATTCAAGGGCCTGTCAGTATTGAAGTTTCCATTGGTCTTTGAGCACAGCTGGATAGGATCTGAAAAAGAAACCTAGTGAAGAACGATGTGATTTAAAATCTTCACACATCTGAAGATTTTCAATTTAGGAAATGTTAAATCAATTTTAATTGATCTTCTCAATAACATTTATATAAATTACAAATCTATACCTTCTCCTCTTTATCAGCCATGTTCTTATAACATTTCTTTTCCTGCCAATTGCCTTTGTGTGTGCTTTTTAGTCCTGTAGGATATCAGGCTTTCATGAATGAGAGGAGGCAGAAGCCTTACCATTCCAGACATCCTATGCACATAGAATCCAGAGTTGTGATGGGTTGCCTTTAAATCTAGTAAATAAATAACATAGACTTGGAAATGTTTATTTAGACCAGGGGTTTAGCTGGCTCAGGAATTCTGGGAGTTGAAGTCCACGAGTCATAAAAGAGCCAAGGTTGACTACCCCTGATTTAGACCATCAAATCTAATCCACTGCACAATATAGATAAGATAACCTTTATTGTCATGTTTTACTGTGGCACACTGGCACACATTAAAAATGAAATTCTGTTGCCTGCTCTCAAAAGTGTACACATATATAACACACATATATACATGCTATATACATACATATGTATATATCTATACCCTTACATATATAGCAATTCAAATTAAAGCATTCCAGCCATACGAACATTTAGCCTTTACTTCATATAAGTTCAAGTACAGAAGAGTTCAAGGAAAGTTCAAGGAGAGAACCAACCTAGAACTAAGAAGAAATTTCCTGACAGTGAGAACAATTAATCAGTGGAACGACTTGCCTTCAGATGTTGTGGGTGCTCCAACACTGGAAGTTTTTAAGAAGAGATTAGACAACGGTTTGTTGGAAATTATATAGGGTCTCCTGCTAGAGCAGGGGGTTGAACTAGAAGACCTCAAAGGTTCCTTCTAATTCTGTTATATTGTTACTAAATGTGTCCAGTGTAAGAGACCAGCACTTGTTTAAGTAAGTGGTTCCACTAGAAAACTGCAATGTCAGAATCTATCTTTCTATAAAACTTTATTCCATTATTCCGTATCCTATGGAATGAGAGAGACCTTCTTCTAGGCTTTTAAAGAGTACTATCCCCTTTCTATTATCTTTTTTCAAGGTTAAATGTTCCCAGTTCCTTCCCTCTTTCTTTATAGTACTTATTTCCACACCCTGATCAAAGTCCTTTTCTAAACTTGTTACAATTTCTCTGAATACTTCTTAAATTTTATTATTGCCTTCTTGGGTATTGACTAGCCTACCCTAAGTTGTGTCAGCTGCAAATTTATTAAGCATTCTCTCCCATCTGTTTATCCATGTCAGCAATAAAAACACTGAAGACCAGAGGACCCAAGAAGAAATTCTGCAGCACCCCGTTCAGTACTTATCTATAATTTGATGAGATGTCATTGCTAAATATTCTTTCAGAATGATTTCTGAAGCAACTGTTTTTCCACTGAATTGTTCTGCTATCCAGTCCATATTTAATTAGCCTGATAATCAGCATATAATGAGTGATGTATCAAATGCTGAAGTCCAGGTATATAGAAGCCATAGCATTCCCACAATATATTAAATAAGTTATCTCAGTGGTTCTCAACCTTTTCTTCACCACAGACCCCCTTTAAATACCATTTGTGGCCACAGACTATGACCACGGACCCCCAAGACTTAACTCAAGATTTAAATCATAACATTTCTTCAAGTCCTTGAGGACCCCCTGTGATGACATCATGGCCCCTCAGGGGTTCACGGACCACAAGTTGAGAACCACTGAGCTTCCTTATAAAAAATGAGATAAGGTTAGTCTGGCACAATTTTATGTTGATCGTTATAAAGTCTGTATTATCAGTCGATGTATAGAAAGTGATCTCTTAATGCAGCTTCTCGGCCTTTTGATTTCACTTACTCTTGCCCAGTAAGCCAATAATTAAAGGCAGAAAGTGATTTATAAATATCCTGTATTTGTCTAAAGTTAACCTTCATTAAAACTTCTGAAATGCAGATTACCTAAAGGGCCTAAGCAGGATCAAGCAGAATCTATGCCATCCATGTGTGTTTGTGTCATTTTTTTTCCATATGAGATTCCAATTTGGCAGGCAGGTGATAATAAAGACAGATCCTTACCCATTGTGCCCACAACACTATCTATTGCATTATATCCATGAATCATGATAAAATGATGGGGACACTGTAACCGTCATAAATGTGAACCAGTTGCCAAGCATCTGAATTTTGATCACATGATCATGGGGATGCTGCAAAGGTCGTAACTGTGAAAAATGGTCATAACTTACTTTTCTCAGTGCAGTGGTAACTTTGAACAGTCACTAAACGAACTGTTATAAGTCGAGGACTACCTGTAATATAGACAGGATTCTGATTATCTCTTTGTTTTTCAATAGCCACGTGATATGCCAGCAGCAGCGGATAAATCTTTTTACAGGATGGATAATCTTACTATGTCAAATAAAGCTGCTGTACAGTCATAATTTGAATGGTTGATTAAAAACTTGACAGATATGCCTTGAAGATCAGAATAGTGGTGAGGGTAGAATGGCACTTCTAGCCAAAACATCTGGAGGAATCTCAATGTATCTTTACTCCAGATCTGATGACACAGTTCTTGAATGGCTACAGTATGTCTTTACTACACATGTAGAAGAGAAATATGGTTGGAGTAGAATTATTTATATCTCTATAAATCTTTATTGTCCCAACTCTTACCCTTTACTCTTTCCTGGCCTGAAAAGATAAATGTGGTCTTGTCTTTGAATCCGGAAGTTTCTTTTTTTAGTTAGAGTCCTGGATATATTTCATTCTTGTTACTTTTTTTTCCTTATCCAATATATTAAGGCAGAAGAATTCAGAAACTGTTAATCATCCATCTGAAACAGAAGATAAGCACTTTACATTTATTGCTACTTTGAGGTACAGTATCATTTTGCCCCTGTTGGCTATGAATTGATATATTTGATCTTTATGTCTAATGCCTGCTGCCCCTATTAATTTTTTAACTTGTGGGCTATTGAATTTTGATATAAAAAAACCTCAGATCCTTCTATTTTCCATTTATTCAGAGCTTGGATATAAAAGGGTCACCAAAAGTGGTTTTTGTTATTAAAATAACCCACTTTTTCTTCCTAATGTGTTTACCCGGTCACACTAAACCTCTGAAAACATGAAATTAAGATTTCTTTCCTGTTCAAATCTATTTCTTTTCTTCTTTCTGTGCAACTTTTTCTTTTCTTTTCCCAAAAAAGAGCAACTAGAATTAACCACACATTTATTTGAATTACATACATTCCCTGGGATTTTTTTTTCTTTTCGTCTGTCTGATACATTTTCCGATATTTGCTTGTTTGTGCTTATTATTCTTGGAAAATGAACATTAAGGCAGATTGTAAAAAGCTAGCCAAAACTTCCTTTGGAGCTTAGGCGGCGGGGGGGGGGGGGAACCGGTTGCCCTTTTTCTGTAATGAGCCATTTCAGACCAGTTAGCAGCCCATCCATCTCCTTACCCCTTAGATAAGATGAGATAGTTTTAATGAGGGAAGAACAGCTAATAGAACTTGTTTTTCCTGCAGGAGGAAAAAGCAATTTACTGTAGGAATCTCCCATTTATAAATGATATTATGGGACATGTAGATAAGGAGCTCTATATACCTACAGAGGCTTCAAAGAAGCAATGAGAAATCCAGAGGCTTGGAAAAGATATTGAAGAGAAGCTGGGCTTTTAACCAAATTTGTTTAGCCTCCAACAAAGCCAAGTAATCAGACTAGTGATATTGCAGGAATTTTCAGCGACAGCGATATCAACTTTTCCTAAGTCCACCAGACATGGGTCAGGAGATAAATTATCCTACCCACTGCCCCCCATCACTTTTATTTATTTATTTATTTATTTTTGGTATTTTGCCTTTGAGTCAGCCTTGACTCCAGGCAACTACTATAAGCAAGTATACAATTCTCTAGGCAGTATTTTCAGAAGTGGCATGCATTTTAGCTACACAAACCTGGACAATCGCTAGATGGCAGCCAAGAGGCACAAACAGCTATAGCTCTTTCCTACCAAGAGTCAATAGCTTACAGCTCAATAATAAATTTGGAAAAATAATATGGATAGACCTGAGAGCAACCCAGAAGCAAATACATCTCTCTCATGTGTTATTACAACAGCTACAAGAATACTTATACAGCAGCTGCATTTTAGCTGCACAATTTCAGCAACCACTATGTCGCCATTAAGAGAGACAAGCTCTTTGCTCCCATTAAATAGTTGTTAGGTTGAGAGGTCAATAGTCCTTTGGGGGGGATAAGCAAAAAAAAAGTGATTGGATGGAGCTTTAAGGCCTTATAAGCACCACCCCCATACACTTTCTGTAAAGTGACTGAAGGTAGCTCTTCCATTCGAATTGAAGCAAGGAAAGCCCATTAATCACTGTAGTTACAATGTCATGTGAGGAGCATAAGGATAGTAGCCCAGCATGGCCTCTCTCTGGATGGACATTAAGGGCACACTGTGAGGGCAGCACAATTAATGCTGACATAGTTTCCTACTGGCTGTGAGATGGGAAGAAAGTGCTGTAAAATGTCTACGTGTCTGTTTTAAATCACTGCTGAATGGTTTTGCCTGGTTTGTGAATGTGGTACTTATTAGAGTCAATGGGATCATTTATATTTATTTGTGTGTGTGTGTGTGTGTGTGTGTGTGTGTGTGTGTGTGTGTGTGTGTGTGTTAAAAGAAACTCTGGCTTTGCTGCCCATCCTTTTAGCCTGTCACCATGAGCCAGGTCTCACTTCAGGGCTTGTCTTCTTAAGGTTGGTTTGTCTGCTCTTCTTATCACACTCTGAATATCAGCCACATTCAAATAATTTGAAATGAAGAATGATACAGTGAAAACACCAGGCAGAGTCCTGAGAATTATTGTGCAACCATCTAGGAAACTTCAGTGCTGCTGGGTAGCCCCCTTTCCGTCTTCATAATGAGGGAAGGAATGATTGGAAGTGGGAAAGATAGGAAAACTGGCAGCTAAGGAGAGAATCATCTCCTGTTCTTCACCAAATAAGACCTGCTCTTTTCTCCTTTGTTGAGAGCTTGGACAGAAATTGGTATCAAAAACAGAAGTTGATAAATATGAAAAAGACCCTCAAGAAACGAAATGCTAATGGGAAGAAATGCCATTCTGGAGAGTGGCTAGTGAGCAGACTTCTCCCGTTCCCCAAACACACCTCTAATGGTACCAGCTACTTGATCTTTTGCCCACTATGTGACCAGCCAAGTCACGGGTTTATACACTGCGAAGCTATGATTGGATGGGCTTGAAAGAAGGGGAAATATATTATGACTTTTATATTTGAACTGGCAGTGACCTCAAGGCTGTCTCATGGGTTGGGATTGAGACCAGAACTAGATCATGGGGATGTCAAGGAAAACTGCTGCTCTTGGGCCTGATTGAACCTTGTGTCAATGTAATGGAGGCTAGTTAAAGTGGCTTGTGTAGATTCAGTGAACTTTTCACACATGTATCTTTGGGGGGGGGGGTAAAGAAAAGGACCATCCTGATCATGAAGATGGCTGTGACTTGTCTCAGCACTCTTTGCTTAACAGTGTTTAAGTGAAACATAGAAGATAGATACATACATGAGAGAATCTACCTATAGAAGAAAACCAATCACTAGTTGTGGAAATCAAGTACCAATGATGAATGAAAAGGCATTTGTCATCTTAATTAAATCCAGATCAAGAAAGAACAGGATCAATCTGGCTTATGTTTTTTCTACCAATTTCAATATTTTCCTATCAGCTCTGTTTCAAGACTGTGGTTAAACCAGAGCAGGGAAATTTAGTTTCTTGCTTCTTTTTAAACAGCATACATGCAAGCTGCCTGTTACAAAAGAATGTGCAGCAAGTATAGAAAAATCTGAGCAAATTTGATCAGTGATCTAGAACTCTCCACTAAAAAATGGACTAAATCTTGGATTTGTGGTATCTACATTTTATCCTGATTAAAGCATGATAACAGAGACAAAGAAATAGATTTTATCTTTCCCAAGAGAATATTAGTATAAGAAGCTGAGAATCTAGCAATATTCCCAGCCTAAAGCATACAAGAACTTAAACAGCCTCTTTAAAGTGAAATAGTTGCTTTTATCTACTGCATCTTCTTTTTTTTTATTGGAAGTTTCCCTAAATGAGAAATATGTCTGTTCCTGATTTGAAAGCTATTGTTAAGTATGGAAGACAAAATAAGATGACAGTACACATGTGCTTAGCAACCAGATGTTTGGGTTTGTGTGAAACTAATAAAGCTGCTTACTGTAAAAAATATCTGGTATGTCAATGTGCAAAGCATAGCAGAGGAATGGAGTTCAATTTGGAAGATAAATTAATATCTTCATATCATCCACAATGAATATATATGCTTGATGCCTTTTTATTTATTTATTGAGATTAGTCTGATCTCAAAAACCTAAATAGAGTCAGACCCAGAAGACATTTTGGAAAAAGACAATGGCCAATAACTTTTTCTTCTTATCAAGAAAACAACAGATATGTCCATAGAGTTAGCAGTAGTCAAGTTCAACTCAGTGAACTTGAATTACTATTTATTATTTATAAAATACAAGATTTTTCTATTGATCAAAATATCTGATGGAGAGTTAAAGCTCACATGAAAAGAGTTCAGTCTGAGAAACAAAAACTTCACTACAAAAATAACCAGAATTGTGTCTTTGCATACACATTGCATAGTCAGCCTGATGTTTAGGCTGGATTTGACATTTCTGTCCATCTATTGAGTCCTTCCCAAGAACCTGGGATAGTCAGATGTTCTTGTTTGACAATCTTAATGGTATCATCACAGTATGTAAACTATTCCAAGGAAAACTGCCTTTTGCAACTTACTGATGGTGATTTTGCCAGTGCCAAAGGTGCTCCAGATGTTTTGGGATTGCACCCTATTACTACCCATGTTTCCATGAAAATAAGACTGGATCTTTTTTTTTTTTTTTTGCCTCAAAAAGAGGCACCGTGTCTTATTTTCAGGGGGTGTCTTTTATACTCAACTCTGGCACCGACAGCCCCGCTTAGCTGGCTCACTACTTCTGATGAAGGAGCAGTTTCATTCTTGCAGCTGCATTTCGGCCTGCATTTTGCAGTCAGGTCTTTCTGGGAGGCTTATGCAGCCGAGTACTGAGCTATGGATTCAATCCATAGCTCAGTTCTCAGCTGCAGTGGTCTTCTGGAAAGGTCTGTGACTGAGAAATGCAGGCCTGGCTGCAGAAGACACCACAGAAGAAGTGGGCTAGTGAGGAGAGGCCTGGCTACAAAGTGAATAGGTGCAGGGCACGTGTGGCAGCTCCACACCCCCACCTCCACCCTAGCTTGATTTTAGGTGTGTGCCTCACCCCAAAACTAGACCTTACTTTCAGGAAAACAGGGTATTGGTACTATATTTGCTTTCTTTTGCCACAGTTGTTCTAGTTCTGTTTGTGGGTCTTTGTATTTTATGATTTTCTCCAGTTCTTTCTCTTCTCTTCTCTTCTCTTCTCTTCTCTTCTCTTCTCTTCTCTTCTCTTCTCTTCTCCTCTCCTCTCCTCTCCTCTCTTCTCATCTCCTCTCTGTCTCTGGGCTCTGCAACGTCCACTGTCCAGACTTTTTTATCTTTCTTATTAATAGTTGTTATGTCTGGGGTGCTATGTGGCAGGTGCTTCTCTCTTTGAATTCTAAAGTTATTACTAATCAAATATTTTCAGTGTCCAACACTGGAAATATAAATGAAAGACATTAGAAATTCCTCTTGGAAAAGATTCTTGAAGGTAAATGATTCAACTCTAAATGCTTCATATATCTGCTTTGATACTTATTTTAGTAAAATTAGAATAAAGTGCCCTGCACATTGCAAACTAAGGATTACCAGCCCATTCATAAAAATGCAAATGTGATTTTCATGTACTCTTTGTTCAGCTTATACTCATGTTTCTTTTTGGTGTAGTCAGATTTAAAAAAAAAAAAAAGATCCATGCTTCTCTTTGCCTTTGATTTAGATGCAAATTGGATGTTTAGTGTCTGCACTGAAAAGGCACTGCATGTACAATTTGATATATCTTCCTGACCATGCCACAGTTACACCCCAGTATTTTGACTAGTCTTATTTGAAATCTTGGGAGGACTTCTGAGAGCTGATTGCTTGCCCAAGGCATATTACACTGAGGAGAAATTGCACAAAAGCACTTTCATACCATTGCACACCTATCTTTCAATACAATGACCTAATCCATAAATAGTCACAACAGTTATAACACCTTAGTGAGTTTTTCATTGGAATTACTACATGTTTCAGCTATCAGGCATAATACAGTCTGGTTGCTCAACCTGCTTGTAGAATATTTTACAATTTTACATTTTTAAGATAAACTTGAATATATGAATTCACTAGTGCATATATGTAGCTCCCATGATCAAAATTTTGCAAGATTTTGGTAACATTTTTAGCAAGACTTCTAACATTTCTAAAGGTGGCCTAAGGGTCCAATTCCCAATGCCTGATCAAAAGCACTTGGACTAAGCTTGAAAAAGGTGTATTAATTTTATTAATTTGATTGCATTCTTGTGAAGAGCAGTGGAAATTTTTGCAGCATGCACTGTTGAGCCAAAAGGGGTGGATAGAGTGGGTGAATAATAGAAAGATGAAAAATTTGCAGTTCCTTCTTTAATTTATTCTAATTAATCACATTGCTGCACTTGGAAATTTGGAAGACAGGGTTTTTAATGTATTCTTATCTTCCCCTGTCTGTAACTTTTTAAATTTACAGCCATTTCTTATTAAATTTGAATAATTTGTCATCAGTGGCAGACAGTTCCGTAACTATGGCTAGGTTTGAAATAAAAGAACCATTGTTACTTAGAAGGTTTGTTTCTATAGGCCTACAAAGCAGACAAGTCCTGAATAGTTGGGAAATAAAGATGGGAAGAAATCTGCTATAAACAGACCATGACATCTGAGGTATCAACTGTCTGTTGTGATGATGAGAGAACAAAATTTCACATAGCAGTTAAGTCCATGGTTCTAAACTCATGCCAAATGCTGCATCCAGCTGAATTCATTACATGAGTTTGTCTCTAGAGAGATTCTGGAATTGACTGCTGGGCTGGGAATGTTGAATTTGTACAAATTTGGTGAAAAAAGCAATATATAAAGTGTGAGGTATTTAGGATAGAAATGTTAACTGGTCCATGTGATCCTACATCTGGGCTCATTGTATCTTATCCACAGAATCTTACATGGCTCTAAGTATATGGTGCTTGTTTGTTACTGGACTTAAAACACAGATAATTCTTACAGATCATTATTACCTTGCTTTTTTTTTAAAAAAAATCTTCCTTTCCCTTCTTTTCCCTTTCCACTGCAACCCACAACTACTATCTGTATATATTATGCACCTTTTCAAATGCCTTGCATCTGATGAAGGCAATTGAGATCCATGAAAGCTCATGTGATAATATATTTCTTAGCCTTTGAAGTGTTATAACATTCTCTGCAAGAAACTGGCACGGTTACCACTCAGGGATCTGAGAAAATTGCTATAATTGAGATATCCCTAAGCAAAATATGTAACTGATAGGTAGGAAAGGTTTCAACCTGAATCTGTTTGTTTTTAAGTTGTTACTAAAGCAAGAGGCAAGATGATTGCAGCTAATTCCACCCATTCAAGCTGTATTAATTTTGCCTGCTCTTTTTATGAAACAGCACTTGGGTTGTTTTTTTTTAACTTGTGCAAGGTTCCAGACTCATTTCACAGTACTGTTTACTAACAGTATATGTGTAGGAATAGACATAGTCAGCATTCTATGTTCTTACCATTTTTGAACTTGTTTGATGATGTGGAGCCTTTGGGAAATAACCTCCTGTTGATATTAAGGGTAGGGTACAGTGTTATCTATGGTTCTGCATAATGCAGGACTTAACAAGGCTTCATAGCTCCTCTCTGATTCTCCCCCACACTTAGTTAGCAAAGATGGAGGAGCATACACAAGTAAGGGCCATGCACAAGGATACATCTTCTGTAATCACTATCCCTTCCCTCTCTCCACATGCCAAGTAAAATAAATGTCTCTCATTCCATAGTCTGCATAAGTATATATTGGAAAGAGGCTAAATCAGGATTCTTCTGAGACTCATGGAAATTTCATTGTACCTACTAAAGGAGAAAAGTAGCTCCCTGAATTGAGTTTTTACACAACCATTTTGGACTAGAAGACCTCCAAGGTCCCTTCCAATTCTGTTATTCTGTTCTGTTTCCTCAATTCATTTGGCCAAGGGCTAAGGAATGTTGATATTCCTTGGTTCTTTCTTCCCTGGGGGAGGAAGCAGAAGCAGATTCTTTCTTGGTTCTTTCTTCCCTGGGGGAGGACCAGTTATTTGCTAAGATGAAATTCAAACAAACCAATACAAATGGTGCCTGCATGATGGTGCTTGGAAAAGATCAAATAGTCTGCCTGCTCTGATGCAATGTCTCTTTCTAAGGTAACATTATGGATATGCCCTCATTTGAGGGAAAATATGCAAAATTAGGTAAAGCTGCCTCCTTTACATTCATTCATTCCTGGTCTTCTCTCTCACTCTCTCTCGTCACCGTCATCATCTCCTCCAACAACCTCATCTGTTCTCTAGTTTGTCAGACATCTAGGAGAAGATGGATGGCATTTGCAAATCTCTGGTCAGCAAAGGGGAGCAAGGGCCATCTGTTGCTGACTGAGAACATCTCCTAAACAAAGAGGGGATGAGAGCAGAGGTTTGTCTTTCTATCCCCCACAGGGAACTTTGGCACTCATCAATCACCCTAAACAACCCAACAAGTTGCAGGCTGCCCCAGCATGTTTTACTATCAGATGCTTACCATCAATTGTATACCAAAGGGGCACCTCCTTCCCTAAAACCCTGCAGGTAAGAAAGGTCCATTTGTCTCTGCCATCTTCACTTGCTCTTAAAATGATGGGTGTTTCAGGCAAAGGTCCCATAGAAGCTAATTATGAGTGTAAGCTTGAATTGCCTCCTTTTTAATGCAAAAAACTTTCTAACATAAGGAAATCCAAGTCTTTGCAGATTTCATAGCAAATGTTTTTCTTTGCCAGAGACATTATCTGCAATAGCTCAAGGAAGAGAGCACTTGAATGAGCTACTGTTTAATGCACATGTAGTATGAGATTTTCAAAGGAAATCTAGAAAAGGGCCAATATGAAATTTGTCACAGGGATAACCATTACTGAAAGCATCCATCACATGGAAACTGAACCTTTTTGCTGTGAGGAGTGAAAAATAAAGGGGGATGGGGTAGGGAGAGATAATAAATTATGAGGCTCGTTCTGAAATGACAGTGTTTTTCTTATTGTTACCCGAAATAGAAATACAATTCAAACTAACACTGACATTTCCAAATTTAGAAGGTTGTAGTGTTAGTTAGTAATACCAGCTTGCTATTAGTTTAAATGATCATGTAGCAAAAAATGTTACCGAACAGAACATTATTTAATGTTTGTTATTTTACAAAAACTGAAATGTAAATACCATTACTGATGAAGAAGAACTGAAATTACCAGATCAATTTTGTCCTGATTTTGAGAGAAATATAAATTACGTTTTTAAGTTTCAGTGCCTCTAACTTCTTTTTAAAAGCAGCTCTGCAAAATGAAACATGAAATTTGGAACTTGGTAATTTTAGCCCTGTGAGCGGTGATATGCAGCTTCTCAGCATCGATATGTTTCCCATATGGCCAAGAACCATTACAGACCAAATGAAGTAATCCTTTGATAAAGTGCAGTCATTTATCCGAAAAGTATAGCCTTGTCATTAAAATGCAAATGAAATGAGGCCTAATATATTAGCCTGAGATAGAAGTTGAAATGTTTTATGAGAAGTGTGCTTTCATGTGGAATTTACTTAAGTACTAACTGTGGATTCTTAAGGGATGTTTGTTTATTGACTATATTAATGAAGGACAGTGATTGAAGTGTTTGGAGCCTTCTTACAGTCTTTCATTAGCTCTCTGATCTTTAATCTGAAATTGAGGCTTCTTTCCCTCATCTTTCCTGAAGGGATTGCCACCAACATTCCTTTTTTTAAAAAAATCTGAGATCTCTGAAATCTGCATAACTAAAGTACTACTGCAAGCACAATGTTTCTGTCTGCAAACTTTCCCATTGGACCTTGCTGGTCATTTTGGGGAAAGGAGTGGTGATATAAATTCCCAGAAAATCTCTTGGGGATTTCGTTGGTTATATAAATTCATCGGTCCATTTGAAGAAAAGTTCAGAGGCAAAAGAATTGATAAGGAATCATGTGAAAATAGATGTCTCCCACAAGATCAGCCATAAACAGTGATTCCCAATGGCTCTCCTGTGTGCAGACAAGTTCTGCTAGCTTGTTTAATGAGAAGCCAGCCTGCCTTATCTTTTAGTACATTTAGCTGTGGGTGAATTAATAGCAACCAGGAAGACAGAATTAGCCACACAGACATAAAGGAGGCAGCCGATCTGTCACGTTTTTAAATTATTTTTGGATTTCCCAAGAAGAATTGTTCTCTCCTACAGCTTCCCACTGTGCTATGAAGCTCACTGCCATTTAGCTCATTTAAACCAGTCTCCACCTCTCAGCCTCATTCCCTCTTCAGGGTTGTCTTAAGGTTAGAAGAGAAGGGGAAGAATCATAGCTGTCACCCGAAGCACCCTGTAGTTTAGGATGCAATTATTTTTAAATCCCTATTTAAAAAAAGTAATAATAAGGGGCGGGCTTTACTGTACTAAACGGTGACCTGGCCTGATGATTAACTGGTCCAACTATTCATACTACTATTAGCAGGGACAGAGGATACCCAGTGCTCTTCCAAGATTTGCAAAGTTCCCTGTGAGTCAAGCCTTTAGAAAGAGGACACCAGCCAAGAGGCGTTTGGGAGTTGCAGTTTGGAGACAAAAGTGAATTGTTAACTAGCCATTCAGATGGAGAGAGAGGGGGGGGTCTGAATCCCCTCCAAGGGCCTTGATTTATGGCTTGTGATAATATGTTTTGGAGCACCACAACCCAGACTGCTGTGCGGCATGACCTGTAAAAATAAGTCTATTAACCCTAATCAATCTCCCATTATCCCCCCTTGCTTGCAATTTAGCCAGCCAAAGGAGCTCTCAGCCTAGTTTGAACTAAACCCAGGGGGGGCTTGGAAGAAAAGCAACTTCTTCTTCTTTCACCAAGGAGGGCTAGAATCATTCTGGGTGGATTTTTAAACTCATCTTTTAATGAGAAAGTACAGAATTGTTTTCCTTCTGAATTGCCAGCTAATTGAGGGCTGGAAGTCTTGCAGTGTTTCAGGCCCTGGTGTCTCCCGGTTCCCAGGGCTTTGCAAAGCTCTCTGTCTCAGCAGTAGGTAAACGGCTCTGACAAAACTTCCCCTGCTAACAACGGAGGGATTTTACTGAGACACCATTAATTGCTTTATTATGGGAGCTAATTATGAAGGTTATCACAAATTCCTCGGGCGTCAGAGGGGGCTGCCTTGGCCCTTTGTTGTATCCATTGCAGAAAGAAGTTGTTTTATTCCCTCCGAGGGGTGGTGGGGAGAGGACAGAGGCAGGAACTGGCATGTTCCCCCCCCCCCATGGTCAACAGCTAATGTATTCAGCAGAAAATATTGCTTGAATCTGTATTAGGAAAATGCAACTTAGAAAGCTATTCTCTGACTGAATCCTCTTCAGTTGGACAAATTTCAAAGCTCTCTGGAAACTTCAAATTCTGTATTAATGACGGAAATTGTAAATAGAATTTCAGATGGTTCGAAGTGCTTCTCAGCTACTGCCTTGATAATATCTCCATATATAGCATTCCTTTGGTCAGCTTTCTGTCCTCTCCCTGTTTATCCCGAGCTTGTGGTGCTTTTTATAATAAATTACTTATGCAGATACTTAAAACATTTATAATCTGCCTTCTTCTCCAGGGCTTTGAGGTAAACATTATGTATATTGTAGTTTATTAAAAAGAGCTGAAACTACAAATGGATTTTCCTCTTTCTCTTCATCCTCCATCAGTAAAGTAAAGAAAATAGATGTGGTGAAAGAGAGAAAAACTACAGCAAGAGCTATTTTCTAGACAACAGTATGAAAGTGCCTTACCATTGACTTGTGCAGTGATTCTTTTTTCACCTGCAGCACCCCATCCACAGATTAACCAGGCACAACCATGCTGAATTTCTTAGTCTAGACATGATCAGCTAAAGGCTATTACTTATCCAGGAACACAGATGGTAGAAGAAAGTATAGTAGTCCTCAACTTGGTAACAGTTTGAGATTACAATGGACCCCCCCCCACCTGCAAAAAAAGAAACTTACAATCTGATTTCAAAGTTCCAACATTGAACGTCCCTGCAGTCACATGACCACATTTTGGGCGCTTGGCAATGAGCCACATTTATGCCATTTGCAGAGCCTCACAGTCACATGACCACAATTTACAATGCTTTTGCTGGAAATTGGTGTTTACTTCTGGTTTCCAGCATTAACTGGCTCATTGCAAATAATGGGTACATTTTAATAATTACAACATTCACTAATGACTGCTGCAAAAAAGGTCATAAAATTGGGTCTAGTCACATGGTGACCTGCTTTGCAACCATCACAACTGATGACCATAATTGCCAAGCTCATTTATGGCCCTAAGTCAAGGACTACCAGAACCAATATTGCTTAAACATTGAGGCATTCTATTTACTCGGGAGGGAGATTCTGGAATAGAAGACTAGATTCACAGCTACATTCATAGATGACCTATACTACATTTAAAAAATAAATAAATCTACAACCCTTTTATAAGTTCATTTTCTGATGCATCACAGGTCCAACAAACTAGCTAAACATGGTTATAAAAATAAATGTAGGATGCAGCTGTTAAAGGGAATGGAATGGAATAGAATAGAATAGAATAGAATAGAATAGAATAGAATAGAATAGAATAGAATAGAATAGAATAGAATAGAATAACAGAGTTGGAAGGGACCTTGTACATCATTTAGTCCAATCCCCTGCCCAAGCAGGAGTCCCTACATCATTTCTGACAGGTGGCAGGGCAGTCTCTTCTTGAAAGCCTCCAGTGAAGCACCAATAACACCTGAAGGCAGTCTGTTGGTTGATTGTTCTCACTGTCAGGAAATTTCTCCTTATTTCCAGTTGAAGTATAACATGTCTGAAAGTCACTAATTGGTTAAGGATATGGATGGCTCAACTGAAGACCATTTCTGAGTGACATGGAAGTATACAATGAGACAGAAACCAGGAGAAAAAGATAAGGGCAAGCTTGACATATAATTAGTTCATATCTGCTCAATGGTAATGAATCAGTTGGCTACTTGCTAAACCAACAGCTGCTGATTATATTATCCCCAAATACTCAAAGAACATGATGTATTTATTTAATAACTTGAATTGAATCTTGGCTCTCATAAAAGTGGCTTGGAAAAACAGTAAGTGTATTATAAATATCTGTCCCCTGTGATTTCTTATGTCATGGAACTTGTAAATGAGGTTAAATATTTACTTTTTACATATGATTCCTTTTAGTAGGGAATGTGGTTTGAGAACGACAAGCCTGAAGCCAAAACAGAGATTCTGAGAAATAGGGATCTTAGAAACAGATAATTGGAGCAGAGGTTAGCTAGATCATGAAGTTTTAGAAATCCAGAACTCTAATTTTTAAAAGTTGGTAATGGGGGAAGGAAAGAGCCATACTTAGAAAAGAAAAAGACCTGGTCTTACCTATCTAAGATCCAGGGCTTTTTTTCTGCCGGAACGCAGTTCCGCCACCTTTTCGCTGAGAAAAAAAGCCCTGCTAAGATCCATACAATAGCGGTGGTGCACATGCTCAAGCCCCTGTGCCTCTCCCAGTCATGGGTGTTGCCTCAGAGATTCCTCCAAAATTGCCACCCCATTGTAATTTTCTTCCTCTAATAAATACGTAAAATTAGTAATTACCTATTATAGTGGATTAAACTGAAAACACTTTGAGATCAGTTTGAAGTTTTTGCTCTGGCCCACTTATTTCTTCACCCTGCCTCTGTCTGTTTCTTAGAGCATGCCCCAGATAGGTCATGCAAGAGTTAAGCATGGCCCTTGGTTCAAAAAGCTAGCTAGGGCAGCGGACAAACCTGCTCCTTAGACATATAGGCAGTTATGATTCCTTTTAAAAAAATTAACTAATGATGTTCCTCCTCTTGCTACCTTGACATTCTGAATGGCTTGTAGCTGAACTCTCCATACAATAAAATAATTAACATTATATAGGGCTACCTGGCCTATTCTGTCAGGTGGTTCAGTATTTTCGTGTCTTCAAAGGGTTAAAGTTAAGGTTGACACAAAATGAAGAAACCATATGCAAGTTTTGAATTTCAGATTGCCTTTTGAATCTGCTCTGGATTGTTTAGAAATAGAATCTTAATTGGGGGAAAAAAGTCCCAGTCCAAAAATTGGTTTTCTACTGGTTCCACTCACAGTGTCTATTGATGTGTGGGACACCAAATGATGATAGTGAGCAATATAAGCTTATCCAAATGTTCAATGAATAAACTCACTTATGAATAAGTAAACGTTCAGAAATCCTAACTGACACAACCAGTATTTCTCTTCAAGGGAATGTTGTACCCACTGTTCTATTCTGGGCAAGTGCAAGAAAGATTATAAAAATGCTCAGATCTGCTGCAGTACGTCTGACTAATGTCTTTACAAAATGAAGTCATGCAAAAGGAAAGATGTGAGTGTATGCTTATTTTAAGAAACAACAACCTTAGAACAGGAACACTGTTGTTGAGCCTTTCAACCATTTCACCAGTTGTCAGTAAGCATGAGGTCTACCAATCTTGCTGGTAAGGGAAGTGTGAAAGCTGATTATACCTAGGTTTGGTTTCTCCCTTGAGAAATTTCCATCATTCCCCATTTGGCTTTTATTTGATCTCTGGGAAACTCAACTGTAAATCAGATCTGAGCTGCCTTCAAGTGCATTGGAGATAGGCTCTTTCAACCAAAGGGGGAGGGAATGAGGTAATTTATTTTAGTGGTCTTTTTCCATGAATTCACTTATTGTTTGGCAAAAGTGTTGTATATCTGCTGCACCTCTAAAGAGACCTGTCTTTACTGGGATTATGAGGTATAATGGGTATTTAATAACCAAAAAAAATGGGGGGAAAAACCAAGCGCTGAAATAAACATGCATAGCTGAGAACATGTAGCATGTTGCTGTAAATCAAGACTATCTGCTAGTTACCACATCCCCTGGAGATCTAAGCTTCCATAAAGAATAAAGCTGGATAGGAATGACTGAACAATAACATCATAGTGTTCTCTAGTTATATTTTCATAGACATTTCTTACACATAATAACCCTGAGCAAACTTCCCTATGAAGAGGCAAGGATAAGCTAAGTTCAGTAAAAGATCATATGGTTTCCATGCACAAGATCACAATGCCAAGCCCTGGAAAATTGGGACTGGACTGGAAAATATGCATGTCTACAGGCTTCCAGGGAAAGAAAGATGTTGCAAGGAAGGTGCAAATTATGGGCATGCATCCCACCACAAATCATGAACATCCCAGCACAAATCAATGTTTCATTATGATGTCACAATGCACGCTTTGAGATAAAATACATAGGGAAGTAGATAGATAACTATTTGTTATTGTGGCTTGCACAGGGCATCCCTATGGGTGTCTTAAACCCTGGAGAACCACTTTTAGTTGATGTTGATAAGATTAGGCTTAGGCCATGGATTAATGGTCAGTCTCAGCAGTATTAAGTACATGTATATTCTTGAAAATATAATGTAAAACAGTGCTCCCGTTGTCTTAATTCAGGTTCATGACTTAGGTACATTGCTTCTTTCACAGTTTTCGTGAAGACAAGCATAAAAGGTCCCAGAGTAACTCTGCAACTACCATTTCCTTGCAGTTCTAGATGTGGTATAACTGACTGAGAACCATACTGCTAAAAGTACAACATTACTAACAGTCAGTGAAATTAGACTTATTTTGGATCTTAATATAAATTGTGGATGTTAATTCTGCAGAAATAGCCATGCCTTTTTTGTTTTAAATGCTTTTTTGCCAAATTTTGTTTGTTCTTAAATAGATCATAGATGATAGCTAGCTAGCTACCTAGCTAGACAGACAGACAGACAGACAGACAGACAGACAGATATAGATAAATTTAGATAGATAGATTCTGCCTGACTGACTGCCTTGCAGGCAAACAGTCATTGTGATCAAGAATAAGATCTTCCTCGATACTACCTGAGCTCAGAGAAGCTAGAGGAAAGACGCTATCATTAGACTAAATTAAAGAATTAAATTTGAAGATACAAAGTTCAAATTCTTTAGTTATACTTTTTTCATTATTAGGAATCATTTGGATCTTAGCTTCATTCTGCTTGAGGACCCAGTTTTTCCTTTTATTTTGTGCATTTATTATACTGGGCTCTTGCTCTTCTTTGGTAAGCTCAAAACAGCTTGTACTGGCTGCTATGTAAGTAACCAATATTCTGCAACACTTTTTTTTCAAAATGACATCAGGTAAGCAGAAAATAAGGACATCCCTTCTTGTTGCTTCTAGATTCCTAATATTATAGCTGGACCCATATTCATCAGGATATGCATTCAGTTTTGATAGCTGCGAAATTCTAAAGTTCACAGTAAAAAATCTCAATTCACCCTGAAACCTTGACAGATATTATGAATAATAACATTGTACTTTTTTTTCAAGCTCCTTTGAGGCTTATTAAGTAACCTACCCAACCAGAATTTCTCTTAGCCAAATCACTCAGCTGAGCAGCATTCAATTTAGCTAAGAGAAGGACATAGCTGTATTTATTTTTTTAAAAGTTTGAATCCGTTTTTAGGCTCATTTTAAAAGTTTCTTAGGTTATTCTTGCCCATGGCAAAGTTCAGTTAGGTAGCACAAATAACAAATGAACAACAGACCAAGTTTCTGTTCACAGAATTCATGTGGAAGAAAACTTACTGGGTGACAAAAAAAAGTACATGTGAGTATACAAACTGAAACTCCAGTACTTTTCTAGAGAGTACCAAAATATTCTATGTGAGAGTTTATTGCAATATAGGTTAATGGAAATATACATCTTTTTCTATTATGGGTGAGTATGATGGTAAATGATTTGCTTCAAAAGATAAATTATTACACAAATGCAAGTTAATATGAGATTCAAGAAAAATGATCTTGCTGACTTTTCTACTGCAATGCATTGTTCAAGGCTGTTCTTGAAGATTATTCAGAAACTTCTATTATTACAAAGTATTGGGGAAGAAATGGCTGAAAGTAGGTGATATGAACATATTAGATGGGTTCTTTATTATCTTCATTGGCTCCTAGTTAATTTTTGTCCCTCAGTTCAAAACCTGGTGTTAATCAATAAAAGTTCAGAGTTGGGATTACTGTATTTGAAAAATCTCTACCACTTTCCCCTATAAGATTGCTTTTGCAAAGTCAGCTCCAAGTGCCTTCTCATCCTGTGATTGGGTCTTTCAGTGGTAGCCTAACTTTAGATTAACCTCTCCAGAAACCCATGTTTGCTCGTCTTTACTGCTTTTTTGTGCAAGGAGAGAAGCAACCTAGAACTAAGGAGAAACTTCCTGACAGTGAGAACAATTAACCAGTGGAACAACCTGCCTCCAGAAGCGGTGAATGCTCCAACACTGGAAGTTTTTAAGAAGAGACTGGACAGCCATTTGTCCGAAATGGTATAGGGTTTCCTGCCTGAGCAGGAGGTTGGACTCGATGGCCTCCAAGGTCTCTTCCAACATCATCATTATTATTATTATTATTATTATTATTATTATTATTATTATTATTATTATTATTATTATTATTATTATTATTATTATTATTATTATTATTACTGCTGCTTCTGCTGCTGCTGCTGCTACTACTACTACTACTACTACTATTCTCTCAGGCCTTTTACTAAGGTGTGATGGGTTTCTTTATTTTTAAATGCTGCTTTTAATATCTATTATTGTGAGAATTTTAGTGAAAAATCCAAAGCTCACATTTTAAAGAAATAATAAATATATTTTTATTTATAAATGAATTATTTATTTCAACAAATAAACTAACCAGACTGCATCAGTCATGATTCAACAAAAGGAAATCTGTGTGCAGACTTGTTGGTTACAGTAAAGTAAGCAGGGATAAACAAGAAATATTCCATTGACTCAGATACAGTTCCTTGTACTATATATCAAAAGCTAAGTACAAATCAATGTTTTATATAATGATATAAGTGATGTTGTACAATATGAACGCAATCCAAGCAAAGCCAAGTACTTTCAACTTGCATTGATTTCAGTGAAAGAGATTTATGTACAGAACGTGCTCCACTCTGCCAATAATATTTTAAAAAAACTTTCAGACTACTTAGCTTTAGTTGAATCATGTCCTAAATTTGTAGTAAACAAACACAACCTGATTTATGTTATAACCTTCTTTTTTCAAGCTTAACAAGTCTTAGAACATAAATGAAAAGGATGGGGTAATAAAGTATATCTGAACCAGATGTAGGAGAAGGTATTATTTTTCTAGCAAATAATTGTACATTTAGGAAATGTTCTACTATAGAACTATAGTGAATCAAGTAACTTTCAAAAAGGAACAACACTGATGAATTAATTAGATGTCATCTTGTGGGAATTAAATAATTTAAAGCCACCATTATGTCATTGAGCCAAATTCTTTTAATCATACCAAAAATATGCACAAGTTTCCTGCTCTGTCTCCTATACATTTACTTAGACAGCTATTAATTCCTTAAAATTTTCTAAAATAATAAGTATATTTAATGAAAACAAGACATGTTTTTAATGCAAGATTTCCAATGTTGGCTCTACATGTCTATTCAAAAATAGGTTTCATTGAACTCAATGAAACTCATTCATTGAAAATGTGGATTTTAACATCACTTCATAAAATTGCTTAAAGACTTTGGAAGTATTAAAGCTTGATTGATACATACATACATGCATGCACACCTACTCTCATCTACTTAGGTAACAAACAGAGTATTGTTTAGCTTACTTGGTTGCCAGAGGGAATTAGAGGAACCATAGCTAAGTACCATTTTAAGATTATGAGATGTTTCTAGTAAGCTCCTAAAGCTCCTGCAGCAGCAGCCATTTTATTACTTTTTTTCATTTCCAAGGAAACATTTCTACCAAAGGAGCAGGCAAAAAAAATGAGGTGGAAAATATGTAAGACAACAATGTGTGGTGATCATAGAAGATTCTGTGAAGGCAGCGGGATATCTGTAAACTAGATGTCTTCTCTAGAAGTCTCCTTGTTCACAAGGACCTTACACAACAGCATGTATGATGAGCTGTAGGGACATTTCACTTCACTTCAAGGCATCTATTGAAAAATACTTGCTGCATACAACATTTTAGGAATTATTATTATGGTTTATCACACTGTCAGCTAAATGTTGAGACTGGATTTGGCTTTTTTTTTTGCCAGTCCTTCCGAAGGATCGGAGATAGGTAGATGTTGTCGTTTTATGGTGTTAAAGGCATCACTGCAGGATGTAAGCCATTTCAAGGAAAGCTGCCTTTTGCAATTGATTAATGGGAATTTTGTCAATGCTAATGGTGTTCAAGAAGTGCTCCAGATGTTTTGGAATTGCACCCATGGTGCCTATTACTATTGGCACTACCTTTGCTTTCTTTTGCCACAATTGTTCTACTTCTACTTGCAGGCCTTTGTATTTGGTGATTTTTCTTCATTTCTTTCTCTTCTATTTTGCTGTCTCCAGGTATCCCACTATCCAGATTTACTTGTTTTTCTTATCATCAGTTGTTAAGTCTGAGGTATTGTCTGGCGGATGCTTTTCTGTTTGAATTCTAAAATCTCAGAGCACTTTCACTTCTTTGTTTTCCCCTTCCTTTGTCTATTTTGTGACCACAGCAGTTCTTACTTTATTTATTTATTTATTTATTATTATTTAAATTTATATACCGCCCTATCTCCCTTACGGGACTCAGGGCAGTGAACAGGCAATAATAAAAATCACAATAAATATTGAATAAAAAGCCTGCTCTAAAATACCCCATATAAAACCCCTAGCAAAGCCCAATCAAAACTACACCAGGCCGGCCGCATGGAATAGATGGGTTTTCAAGGCTCGGCGGAAGAGGCGCAGGTCCGTAGTTGTACGTAGGTCGGGGGGTAGGTCATTCCAGAGGGC
>NW_015387001.1:241726-251749 GCF_001527695.2 Protobothrops mucrosquamatus | reverse complement strand
AACAACCCTAACCACAAATCCCAAGCCTAACCAGTGTCAATGACTGTAGCATTGTAAGGAGCCTTCCGTGGAATTCAGCTCACAAAGGGTTTGTTTTCATTAGGCAAGTTTTATAGCGTCCATCCTTTCTTTCCCCCTCCGCTCCCAGTTGCTTAGTTTCAAGAATCAGCAAGGAATGTTTACATATTAATGATGGATTAAGTGTGTTGTGGGCACCTGCTACAACAAAAGTGGGAAATAATTATATAACTGGGATTAGGCCAGGAAGCTTGTTATTTCCCAACTTGGAAGTATAACTAGGAAGTGCTAACTTATCTAAGCAGTCTCTGCTCCAGACGTTAATTTAAGAATGTATCCTGTGTGGAGTTTTCAATCACACTGTCCATCGTATCAATGGAACCAAGTTAGCTAGAAGCTCCATTCCTACATCCTTACTGCACCGTTCCCTGTTGTGCTTTCCTAATCTGTACCACTCAAATCACCATTTCCTCTGGATACACAGACATATTTCCAATATTTGTCTTGTCTATCAGTTAAAATTTCTCTATCTGAAGAAAGCAATGAGCTCTCCTTCCATTTCCTCCTTCTTGCTATTGGCAAGTACGGGTCTTACTCTACCCTGCCTCGGTCAGGCCTTATTTCAAATACTGATGAAGCAGTGCCTGAAGTGCTGCTGGAGGTTGACAATGTACAAACGTGACCTAGCACAGCTTAGAAGCACTACTAAGGCCTACCAAAGCCTCAGTACATCTCTGTCCTTATTGCATCTGTGGAGAGCAGTCCAGCCACCCTATTCAAAGTGACTCAGACTCTGTTTAAGGAGGGCCCAGAAGTTCACCTGCAGGACCTCGTAGGGCACAGGTCGGCAACCTGCGGCTCCGGAGCCGCATGCAGCTCTTTGAGCTTTCCCATGTGGCTCCCAGCCTGCTCTGCCATTTGCAGAGAGAGACAGAGACAGAGAGAGGCACTTGCGCTTCCCTGCTTCTCTCTCTCTCTCTGTGTCTCTTTCTCTTTGTTTGTGTGTTTGTGCGCGTGCGTGCGTGTGTGTGTGTGTAAAAGAGAGTGGACTCACGGTGTTCTCCGACAAGCTGAAAAGCTTTGGGGGCGGGGCTCCAGGAAGCAGGAAGGGCAGGAGAGAGCTAGCTAGCCCAGCTATGCTGACTCAGGAATTCTGGGAGTTGAAGTCCATGAGTCATAAAAGAGCCGAGGTTGCCTACCCGAGCTTGTTGGAGAACAGCTTGAAGCTAGCTTACCAGGTGAGCAGAAGATCAGAGAGAGGGAGAGAGGGGGGGAGAGAAAGAGAGAGAGGGGGGAAGAGGACTGGCAGACCAAGGGCAGAAAGAGAGAGAGAGGGAGGGCGGGAGAGGGAGGGAGAGATAGACAGAGAGACCCTTTTGACATCTAAAATGAATAATAAAGGTAAAAAAGGATATATGCAGTGTTATCTTCATTTTAGATATCAAAAGGGTTTTGTGGCTCCCAGTGTTTTGTTTTCGGTGGGAAACGGGTCCAAGTGGCTCTTTGAGTGTTTTGGGTTGCCTACCCCTGTCAGTTGGAATCCAGCCTTGGTACAATTCCTAGGTGGTATCTGGGACACATGCCATGCCCTGTTACCTGGGATGACTTTGATCCTGTTGGGCCAGATGGACAGAATCCTCGCAAGTTTATTCTGATCTCTCCTGACCGGCAAAGGTCTCCCAGAGGATGATGCGCGGCTGGGTTCTAACAACGGTAAACCCTTGAGCGACGGGGTTGTCCCTTTGCCACTTGCTGGGCTCATCCCTTTCTCAAGGAACTATCTGTAGACCCAACCATACTAGATGATTTTCGTACTGTACCCGGCCTTCTATTTTTAGAGAAGGATGTTGAGAAAGCGGCTGCACAGCAGCTTGAAAGGATCTCGGATGAAGCAGATTATCCGGACCCCTTTCGGGCAGCTTCAGGCCTGGAACTGAAACAGCGCTGCTTGTGCCTGCCTGCTGGTGGGATGGTGGCCAGCGCCCTCCTCCTCGACCCCCTCGCTCTTCAGCAACACCATCCCCACCAGCTGGGCACAGCCTTGGGCGGAGGCCCCGGAGCGGGCCGCGCTGCCTTCTGCTCCTCCTCCTCCGGCCTCTCCACGTGAGGCTGGTCTCGGGGGTCCTCGCCGCCCTCCACCCCCCTCCCGTCTTCCGCGGGAGGAGGCTGCCCGGAGGCCGGGATGGGGAACCCAGCTGGCAGGGCCAACTTCGGGGTTCTGGGGCCTGCTGGCAACCCGGGGGTTCGTCGCCCCTCGTTCAGGATTTTTGGGGGGGAAGGTGGGGGGCTGCGCTGCCCCAGACGGACCACGGGGCGCAGTCTCCGAGGGGACTCGCGACACGGGAGAGCCGCGATCAGACAGACTTAGCGGCGGCCATCAAGCGCCAACCCGACGCGTGGATCGTCTATAGCGGTCCGGGAAGGCCCGGTCCTCCGGGAGGGGCTGTCGGACGACGACGACTTGCCCCCCACCCCCCCGCCGCCGCCGGGGAAACGTAGGAGAGGCTGCGAGGGCGGGTCTCGCGAGCGCCACCCAGAGCGTAGGCGCGGCAGTCTCCGGCCCCGCTTCCAGGCCCGGCCGCGTTTCCCCCCAGGCGCACTCCGATGATGCCACCGCGGGCCGGCTCAACGGCTTCCGGCGGAGAACCGTCACTTCCGGGTAGTGAGGCGCGGCGGCCGCCATCTTGGGCGGCTGCTGGAGGCGGCGGCAGGGTGGGCGCGCGCGATCGGCGGCGACGCTGCCGCTCTGTTTTCCCCTCCCCTCCCCTCCCCCCCACCGGCCATGGCCGGGCAGTTCGACGCGGAGGACCAGGCGAGCTGGTACTGGGGGCGGCTGAGCCGGGCGGAGGCGGTGGAGCTCCTGCAGGGGCAGCGCCACGGCACCTTCCTGGTGCGGGACTCGGGCAGCATCCTGGGCGACTTCGTCCTCTCCGTCTCGGAGAGCTCGCGCGTCTCGCACTACATCGTCAACAGCCAGGGCGGGGGCGGGGCGGGGGCGGCCCCCCCGGCACCCGGTGAGTCCCCCCTCCCCGCATTCCTTGCCTCCCCCCTCCCTCCCTCTTTTTCCGGGTTCTGCCCCGCCTCCGCCGCCCGGGCCCGCTCGAGGGAGCGTCTGGGAGGCCTCTCCTTCGCCCGGCTGAAAAACTCGCTTTTGCACTTGCCCATCCCTAAAATCCCCTCGTGGTCTCCCGTCCAGGCATTGAGCAGGACCGGCTGCTTGTGTTGTTTGAGATGAGCCGGCGTGGCCTGTGTTGCCAGCCGCTACTTCCGTGTAGTTGAACGGATGCTCTTTGGCAGTCTGAATGTGGGTCTTCTCCTCGTAAAAGCCCTTCCTTTTGGGCAACTGAAGCCCCAGTGAGCTGCCTGCCCTCTGGGCTGCAGGGCGAGGATTCGGACCCTTCCTGTGAATCCGAGTTACCTCCGAAGAGCTTCCACTTGATTTTGCTGCTTGTAAAGTGGATTTGTGCATACGTTGCATGCTAAATGTACAGACTCATAATGATGGTACTGCAAAGTAACATATTTATTTAGATTTTCATTTTTAAGAAACAAAATGGGTTATTGTTTGAATGCTAACTGTTCTTAGTGTTGCCTGTTTTGTTTCATTATTTCCCTTTTTGTCGCCCCTCCCTCTCCCCCTCCTGCAGGGTTGTCTCCTAAGTTTCGGATAGGTGATCAAGAGTTTGACTCTTTACCGGCTTTGTTGGAGTTCTACAAAATACACTACTTGGACACTACAACATTGATAGAACCTGTTTCGAAATCAAAGCATAACAGTGATGCGCAGCTCAGACAGGAAGAAGTTGAATATGTACGTGCTCTTTTTGACTTTAATGGCAATGACGAGGAAGATCTCCCATTTAAGAAAGGAGACATACTGAGGATCTGGGAAAAGCCCGAAGAGCAGTGGTGGAATGCCGAAGACGGTGGCGGCAGGCGAGGCATGATACCTGTTCCTTATGTCGAGAAGTATAAACCTGCCTCTGCTGCAGTTTCCGCTCCGATTGGAAGTAACCAGGATAGTACCCACCCACAAGTATTGGGTGGGCCAGAACCAGGTCCCTATGCCCAGCCTAGCATCAATACTCCACTCCCCAACCTTCAGAACGGGCCGATACTTGCCCGGGTTATCCAGAAGCGGGTCCCTAATGCTTATGACAAGACAGCCTTGGCCTTGGAGGTACGTAGTAGTGCAGTGCAGAGAGAACTCTCACTCACATTCCCCCATTTTGAAAGGAATGGGGGAACCCTTCGGTTGTTAATTTGCAAGTAGCAAGGCTTCCCATCACTGATGCTGGTGTTCCCCCCAAATGTAGCATGCAGAAAGATTAGCGTGATCTTCTTGAAATGGACAGTATTTCTGCACTGTGAATGCTGTGTGTGTGTGTGTTTGTTCCGTGAGAAGCCCCTAATTACTTAAGTTCTGTCTGAAGCGTGTTTCAGAGGAAAAGTTGCTACTGTGAAAAAAAATTAGTTTGACCTTTTATGCCCAAGTTCATGGGCCATACTGCTTAGAGGGTTTATACATATTAACTATTTTCTTGGATGTCAACTAAATGTGTCCCAGCTTGATTGCTTCCAAAACAACAGAATAAGGCAGGAAATGGCACTGGAAATAGTTGGGGTGCTATTTCTCTTGGGAACTGATTGCAGAAGGTCCTCAACATACGACCACAATTGAGCCCAAACTTTATGATGTTAAGTGACAGATTTGTTGAGTTTTGCCCCATTTCTTGGCACATTTAATTGAATCACTGCAGTTGTTAAATTAGTATCACGGTTGTTAAGTGAATCAAGGTTCCCCATTGACTTTGCTTGTTAGAAGGTCACAAAAAGGGGATCACATAACTCTGGGACACGGCAACCGTCATAAATGTGAGTCAGTTGTCAAGCGTCCAAATGTAAATCACGTGACCAAAAGTGATTTACGACCATTTGGTCGTAAGTCACTTTTTCATAGCCATTGTAACTTCAAACGGTCACTAAAAGAACTGTTGTAAATCGAGGACTACCTGTACTTACGTTTCCTTGGCCAGATTGTGTTGCTTGAATTGCTTCTATACTTACATGAAACAAACACTATGACTGCCTATTAGTAGCTCAGAGTGTAAACTGGCTCTCTGGTGCCTTCTGCTTGCCTTGGGAGGAATCCCACAGTGGGCTGTTAAGGAACATTAATTGCGACAATCTTGGCTTATATATTTAAAGGGAAATACACCCTTCTTCCCAGAATATTACTTAGTTCTCCATCTGGGATTGTTCTGTAATTGTTTCCGAAGTCATTACCGTTAAGCAGAACTGCCAGAATGATGTGCATGACAGCAGAGCTCTGACTTTTCCTCTGTCAAATGGGCAGGCTTAGAGATGTAGTTCCAGAGATGAAGAAAATAATACATCAGTAATGTGCAAAATTCTGGTCATCTTTAACTTTTAGTATTTGAGTCGCTTTCTCTGGGCGTTTGGGTAAGGTAGATCATAATTTTTGTTGAAAGTTTATTGAGTAGCAAAGGCAAATTATCTGGCTCAGTTCTTTGCTTTCTGGAATAAAAGGAACTTTACTCCACAGCCCTGCCATCTTTTGGAACAAAACCTGAGATTCAAATAGCCGGTGTATTTCCCTCTTGGTGGAAAAGGAGTAGGAGGAAAAGCTGTAGTTCTTGCTATCAAAGGACCAGGCTAGGAGCAGCTACTACCACCGGTTTCTTGTTTAGCCATATTGCTTTCTACTGACCATGTTGCCGTTAGCCAGGGGGCTTTCCCAGAAGATGCCTGTTTGGATACCTGCCCAAGGAATTGAAGAGTCATTCACAGTGTTGACAGTGGTGTGTTTCTTGGTTTGCAGGTTGGTGAACTAGTCAAGGTCACCAAGATTAACATGAGTGGCCAGTGGGAAGGAGAGTGCAATGGCAGGCGTGGCCATTTCCCATTCACACATGTCCGGATGCTGGATCAACAGAATCCTGAAGAGGACTTCAGCTGAAAAGGACCCCACTTCTGCCTACGGATGGGAGCAAGCACCTGGAGTTTCATTGCTGCAGCAATGGAGACTGTTTCTTGAGAAATCAAAAGTAGGGTTGTTTCTGCCAGCATTCTGGTATCCATGATGAACTGTCCCTGGGACACAGCACTCATGAGGTGCTTGTGATTTCAGGGCACGGCTTCTGTGCCAAGAGGTAGGTCAAAGACATTACATTCCCCCCTCCCCCAAGAGTAGGACAAGAATGCTACCCAGGGCTGTGGAGCTCAGGCTTTGCGAGTTGCATGGCTTTCTCTGTAGGTAGATAATAACCTGATTGGCTTGATAGGACATTCATGGCTTGCTAGCCTAAATATTCCTCTGGATCTGATATATATTGCAATTTCTGTCTCATAACTGCTTGTTGCAAAATGAGTACACTATGCACCGCTCTGGTCTATTTTCTAAGTGTATTTTGATACTGGGGTAGCTGGAGCTTAATGATTATATTTTGGATGCATTAGGGCGAAGTCTGCTCATTATTGTGAGTTCCAGAAATTTGTCTTTAGTACAGACATAGCAAGTAGCTGATTTAATTTCAGAGATAGATGTTAATGGATATTAAATATTGGTGGAATGTTAAGCTTCCCTTAAAGTGCAGAGAACTATGTTCATTGTACTTTTTTAATTGCCGACTTGTCTGAGCACTACACTCCAAAGCATTAGCCAACTGTAGGAAGAGATGAGTGCCTGAAAATTTCTTTTTAGTACTTTCTACTTACTCCCTATATCAAGGCAAATATTGCTACGATAAATGAAAATGCCAAATACTTTCTTCTATAAATGGTTGCTTTCAAACTGGTTCAATCTGCAAAGCATTCAGATGGTGATTTCATGAACTTATTTTTAATAAACTAATGAAAATACTAAAATGCTTTTGGATTGATTCTAAAACGTGAATAGTTTATACACACAATATCTTTCCACTACTCATGACTTGAACAAACCTGATTTTTCTACTAACGTTTCCCAGACTGCTTGTTGCCAAGTTTCTTTTTAACTTAATATTGCTAGAAAAATAATAACCTTTAAGCAACAAGATTTCCTTTGCTTATCAAAATGTGCCTGCCCGATACTCTTCCCAGGAATGAACTGCAGGTATGTAATACACCATCTCCTATCCCATTAATGAAGGAGGAAAATGTCCTTTACTGCTTATGTAATAGTGCCATTCTGTTCTTGCTTTAAGAATATTGAAATGGCTAGATCCCACTTACCTGTCAGGGAAATCCCATGCGCCCCTCCCCCCCAATAATCAATTAGAATATGAACAAAGCTGTGGATAGGTCAATCCCTATATTTACATATAGTTGCATTACCCATAAAGGGCTGGGTCTAAGTATATTTTGCAGGGGAGTTGGCAGTGGATTATGGAATGTACTACCCAATCATCCTTAGTTGTTAAGTCAGCTTTTCAACATAATGGAAGTGTGTAGATCCCAATTTCTATGGATCCACAGATGGGAATGGTCCATTCCCTAGTAAAATGGTTATCCATTGGTGACACTATGCAAAGCACTGCCGCCCAGTGGATCACATAGGCTGGGAGATTAGATTTGTTCAGAGAACTGAGTGCTTAGCACAAAGTCTCAACTACATTTCTCAAGGTCTTAGGAAAGGCAGCAGTGCCACCAGTTGCCTTTTTTGACTAGCTGTGGGAATTTGTTTTATGGGAAGCTCAGTAGAGATTGTAAGATTTGTTTCCCTGAAAATGACTTTTCCTAATGTATTCTTGGAAACCAGATAATCTCCAATTGAGGTTGGTTGATTTTCTGTATTCTTGCAGGAAGTACCTCTTAAAGAGATATACAGAAGTTTTATTTAACAGGATACGCTGCATTAAAGTAGAAATATAGTTTATTATAATACATTTCTGCTTAGGCTCTGCCAAGTTGGCAGCATTAGAAACACAAGGGCAATGTTTTTATTGTAAGTAATGTTGGAAATTCCTGTGACCAATTCTGCAATGTGGATCCTTCAGAATTCCTGGAATGATACTGAAACCCTGTGGTTTGTTGAATTTTGACCAGTCATTGTGATTTATAAACCATATTGCTTGTGTACTACAAAACTAATAAATTTTGTTTTATTCACTAAACCATGACAGTATAGTATGTAAAACTATTCAATATGTTCATGTATTATGCTTTGCTTTTGGTTTAATGTGTGAATCATCCCATTGGAGTTTATTCAGCAAATCAACTACAGAAGAACAAATGTATTATTCCAATATTCATATTTCAACCACTTTATTTCAGTTTTCAAAGTATGGTTGCAATATTATCACCCTTCCTCTTCATCTAGTATCATCAGGGGCATTTGCTTCTTACTGTAATGAAGCAACTGCTTTGCTTGAAGATCTCCTAGGCAGTTAATTTTGGGTAGTTAGCTTTCCCCTGAATTAGAGTGACCTGGCACTGGTCACTATTTTTATTTTGTGATGCATTTTTGCATAGTATTACACTACTCAGTTTAAATGGGTTATTTCTTTCTAGCTAGCATTTTAGTCAAGCCCAACATTTCAGAATGCAACCCGATGTCATCAAAGCTTGTTAATCTATTATAACTGCAAGTATTTTAATCATTTTTAATAACATGCTGTCGGATTGAAAAATGCTGTACACAAATAAAGCAAAAGCATATATAAAATGTGCCCTGTATTATATAACACTACACACTTTCTTGACAGTTATTTTTTGTAGCCTGTAATCAACATGTGTATAATATGTGGCGTAAATAAAAATTGCAAAAGTGGAATTTGTGATTCATTGCCTTAACAATGTAAGTGCATGGATAGGCAGTGGGTGGGCTGATTTTAAAGGCGCACCATATTGTTCAAAGAAACATTTTTTAAAATTATTTTATTGTTTTTAGAATAGTGACAAAAAGAAGTGAAAAAAGAACAAAATACAAAGAAAAATACATACACTATCAAAGAAAAATGCATTTTTTAAAAAAGTGAAGTAAAATACAGCAAAGAAAAAATATCATTTTAATAGTAAAGTAACAACTTTATTATATAGTTATCTAGTGCAGGCCATGACAGTCCCGAAGAAGCGCTGATCCTGGGGCATCCACTCAGCCCTGACAGCCCTGCAGCTCCAGTCATCTCTCGCTCAGGCTTATGTGGTGCTGCCACCGGTTCAGCTCATTCCCCTCCCCCGCTACCACTTTTCTAGGATGGTCGCGTACCACCTGCCAGGTGCCAATGTACTACAGGTGGTACCCGTACCACTGGTTGAAAAGCCCTGATCTAGTGCAATTATAAATACAAATTTGAGTGATATTAAATGACAAGATCAGTTGCTGCAGAACCACAAAGATTTAATCAATTGCTCTGAGAAGCACTGCCAGTTTAAATCTGTAGTAAAAGCGAACTTCCGGTGGTGACAGCTGGCATCGCATGGCGGCTTTTTTAGCCGCCCGTCCGGGAGCGTGTAAAAGCTTGAAGAGACAGCGTCTGCCAGCTGTCTCTCGGCTAGGAACCTCGTCCCTCGGGCAAAGAGGGGGAGGTGAGTGAGTCCGGATAGGGCTAGAACTTCCTTTTGCCCCGGTTTTGTCTTAATCCGGGATGAAAGATGCTAGCTCGCCCGGAGTCTGGACAATCTCCGCGCCCCGAGACGCCTTCGCTCCTTGCTTGTGGAGCGAAGCCAGATGCAGCTCCCACCTCTGTGATCGAAGATATTTGATTTAAAATTATAAACAGACAGAACTGAACAGGAGGCTGGAATTGTAATGGATTTATTGGGACTTTAACTTTGAAAATTATCAACATCTTTATTTACTGAGAATTTAAAGTGAGAGAAAATGGCTGCGGATCTGCCGTTTCTCTGGATTACTTTCGCTTTTCACTTTTACTCTCGTCTGGCTATCAACAGGATAAAGATACATTGTTGCTTCTCCGGTTCTGGAAAGTTTTAAACACAATGAATTTATGATGCTTACTGATTGGTGACATTAATATTGTTACTCTTTTTGATGATACTTAA
>NW_015387001.1:238540-240397 GCF_001527695.2 Protobothrops mucrosquamatus | reverse complement strand
GGATGTAGAGTGGTAGGAGGAAAGAGGAGAGGTTGTGGGGTTAGGGGGAGGAAAGAGAGGGAAAGTGGATAAGGGTGGAGGCAAGGCGGAGACTGCCGGGAGTATTCGGAAATATTTTGAGTAAAAATCTTTTTTCTTTTGTGGTGTTTGTAGATGCATCATTTGTATTTGTTGTTTAATTCAAAATAATAAAAATTTTTATATATATATAAAAAAAAAAATCTAGTAAAAGCCTGGAGAGTGGATCAAGCTAAATATAGCTGTGAAATCCTTTGTTATGGCTGATGCTAAAGAACGTGCCACATGATTAGTAACAAATTCAGACAAAAGTATCCATGCTGATCCTAGCTCTTCTTAAATAGATGTCAGTTGGAAGGGACCTTGGAGATCTTCTAGTCCACCCCCTGCTCAGGCAGGAAACCCTAACCCAGTGGTGGCAAACCTATGGCACGGGTGCCAGAGGCAGCACTCAGAGCCCTCTCTGTGGGCACTCGCATCGTCGTCCCAGTCCTAGGCCTTCAGTTGGGTTTTATAAAACCTTTTCGCTTTAGGCCTCTGTCGCCATGTGCAAAAAAAAAAAGGTTCAATCAGTCAATTTTAACTTCTTGCGGGGAAAAAAAAGATCTTGCAAAGTTGGAATTGATTGATTGAACTTTTTAGTCCCACCCAGTCTGCCATTACCACCGCAGCCACGCCCACCCAATGGGCCACACCCACCTGGCACTCCACGATGCATAAGTGGGTTTTGGGTTGCAATTTGGGCACTCGATCTCTAAAAGGTTCTCCATCACTGCCCTAACCCATTTCAGACAAATGGCTGTCCAGTCTCTTCTTAAAAGTCTCCAGTGATGGAGCACCCACAATTTCTGGAGGCCAGTCTTTCCACTGATTAATTGTTCTGTTAGGAAATTTCTCCTTAGTTCTAGGTCAGAGGTCTCCAACCTTTCTGGGCTTTTGCAAACGGGGCCACAGGCGCTAATGCAAGTGGGGAAGAACGTGCACCCACACATGTGATCACTGGCCAGCCATTTCTGCAGCCCACTGGCCAAGAGCCGGGACCGGGGCTGCAGCCCATAGATTGGAGACTCCTGTTCTAGGTTGCTTCTCTCCTTGATTAGTTTCCATCCATTCTTCTTATTCTGACTTCAGGTACTCTGGAGAATAGGTCGACCCCCCTCTTCTCTGTGGCAGCCCCTCAAATATTGGAACACTGCTGTCATGTCACCCCTAGTCCTTCTTTTCTTTAAACTAGACATACCCAATTCCAGCAACCATTCCTTATGTTTTAGCCTCTAGTTCTCTGATCATCTTTGTTGCTCTTCTCTGCACTCTTTCTAGAGTCTCAACATCTTTTTTACATCGTGGCGACCAAAACTGGATGCCGTATTCCAAGTGTGGCCTTACCAAGGCATTATAAAGTGATATTAACACCCCATCAGTTGAATGTCAAGGGAAAAAGTGACCAAGTCCCCAGGCCTGGGGTCGGCATGGGTGTGATTTGTCAAGCTCCTGTTGTATGGCTTTTTGTACTGTTTGTGGTTTTAATCCTGGCTGCCTATGTGGGCTTTAATGATTTATTTTTAATAAGTTTTTTTATGCCACTCAGAATCTTTTGGAATGGACAGCTATATCAAATTGAATAAATTAAGTTGTAAGCAAGTACAGTTGCTCCTTATTCAAACAATTCACGAAGTTAGGGCTCACCTAATGTCCATTAGATTAGGAGGCCATTCCAGAGGGCCAGTTGCTATCACGAAGTGCCACCTCCCGGTCTTACCCCCCAGGACCTCCCAATAGTGGGACTCCACCAGCTGCTATTTCAGCTTGATCAAATGGGTTGGGCCAATTGTAGCTGCT
>NW_015387001.1:227278-236856 GCF_001527695.2 Protobothrops mucrosquamatus | reverse complement strand
CCCCCCCCAATCCTCTGAGACTGGGTAGGCCACAAAGAATCCCAGATAATCTGCTGAGATGTTCTTCTCTAGACCCTGCCCATGTGGAGTCCCGACTCAAACAATTCTGAACATTTGTGCCAACTAACTGCAACAACCAGCACCTGCAATTGCCTCCTTTGACTGCTCTACCAAAGCACATTCATTCATTCATTCATTCATCATATTTATATGGCCAACCGTTTCTAGAAAAAGTGACTTTATGGAAATGAAGCCAAATGGCTCTAAAGATCTATTTGTCTGCCACCCTGTTGTTTGGCAAAATCATCTCCTTAATCACTAAAATGGTACAAAGTAAAAATAGTTTAATTTCTTTCATCTATGCATTTCTAGGCAATGCTGTTTATTTGCCTTTTCACCTGTGTAAGGACCCACTCAGCTAACCACCCAAGTACAATTCAGGATTGATGATGCGTTTGATAGGGAAAGGTCATACAAATTTAGGGCCTAATTTCTTAGAGGGTTGTAAAGGCTGCAAATACTTCATGGCGAGGTATACTCGATCTCCAGCTTTATATGGCTTTTGTTCCATGCTCCGTTTATCGGCCTGAGTCTTATAGGCTTCTCTGGCTTCATTTAATACAGGGCTGTCAAACTCAATTTCATTGAGGGCCGCATCAGCAGTGCGGTTGCCCTCAGGGGGCCAGGTGGGTGTGGCCAGGGTGGGTGCGGCCTACTGGGTGGGCGTGGATGGAGTGGGTGTGGCCTACTGGGTAGGTGTGGCCAGCTCTACATCGTTCGCATCAAGGGTGCCTGTGGGGGCCTGGGCAGGAGTGGGGGTCTCTGGCAGAAGGGTGTGGGACCGGGGGAAGCGCCAAGGCATGGTCCACTGGAGGAGCCTCACTGTTCCTCTCAGGCCATGCAGGGGAGGGGTTATGGAGCTAAGACTGAATGCGTTTCAGCATAGATGGCCACCACAAAATTGTACATTAGCTCCCAGCTGGCCTGGGCCAGGGCCAAGGCAGAGGGGGGCGTTCCCTCACCGTTTCCAGGATGGCTTCGCGGGCCACATGAAACCACTTTGCAGGCTGCATCCGGCTCCCGGGCCTTGTGTTTGACATGTCTGATTTAATCCATTCTTGTAAGGAGGGGATTTCAGGCTCCTTGGTAGGAAGTTCAGGCATGGCCACAAATGTTTGATCATTAGCTACTTGAAATGGAGTGAAACCTGTACTGGAGTGCACAGCATTATTATAAGCCACCTCAGCAAATGCTAACAGGTCAGACCAATTGTCCTGCTGATAATTAATGAAACATCTCAGATATTGTTCTAGAACTGAGTTCAGTCTCTCTGTCCCATTTGTTTGAGATGATGTGAAGATGATAACCCTTGGCTAGAACCCATCAGGTGCAGAAAAGCTTTCCAGAACTTGGATGTGAATTGGACCCCTTTGTCTGAAACTATATCTTTGTTGGGATCTTGGGGCATGGAATGAAATGAATTTGTCTAGAGAACAAATCCATTATGACCCAAATTACAGTGTTTCTCGCGCTTTCAGGCAACTCCACAATAAAATCCTTAGAGATCTCTCTCCAGGGTGGCTACTGGTTGTAGCAGTCCTGGAGATTTCCCTTGCCACCGTTTAGCCGCTGTGCATGTGGGGCAGCCGGCTACGTAGCTTTCTATGTGTCAAGGTTCCGACTAATGAAACACTTCAAAGAACTTCCAGGCATTGTTTATCCTAAGAAGTCTTTTATTAATGTAACAAAATGTCGGCACGGCATGAAGAGAGATGCTAAGATCTAAATTCTCCTCCCCTGAGCACATATTTTTCCAGCATGTTCCCTCCCCCAATCTGCTGTCATAAATCATATTCTCCTATCAGGTTGAAGGGCAAAAGTTCTCTTCCGTTTATAGCACGGGATTTTTATCTAATATAATTACCCACATACATTCTTTCTCCTCCTCCCCTCCCAGCGTCATCTGAGTTAACTCTAAAAATACCACACAGCTCTGCATATTTTGTCAGAGCAAGAACATCCAATGTTAGCAGCTTTGACACTATGTCTGTTTTCAATGCAGGCCACCAAAATTGCCTTTTAATGAGATGTAGGGTCTTTACAAAACCAAAATGTCCAGCAGTTTTCAAGTCATGCCTTGCTTGTATTACTTTAAGTCTTAAAGCTGCTGGAACATAAAGTTTTTTTCCAATCCACGCTAATCCAACTTTTAATGCTCACAGGTTATTGTGCTTTCGAAACCACTCATCGGTCTCTAACCCAGTTTTAAAGTCCTGCAACAAAGTCTTTCTGACAGGATCCATGGGTTTTGACTGGGCTCTGGTGGTTTCCGGGGTTGCTAATTGATGAGGATGCAAAAATGGTTTAGTCATCTCTGCTTTCTTACTGTTAAATTGTGAATAATACATCAGCTAAAACATTCTTCCCCCCAGGGAGATAGCGAATAGTGAAATCAAAATGATGGAAATGTTGGGACCATCTTGCCTGTTTAGGGGACAGCTTCCTGGGGGTTTTCATCGCTTCAAGATTCTTATGATCAGTCCATACTTGAAACAGTATTTTACTCCCTTCTAGAAAGTGCCTTCAAGTGAGGAGAGCCCATCGTATAGCATAAGCCTCCTTCTCCCAAGCTGCCCACCTCTGCTCAGTCTCGGATAATTTCCTAGAGGTGTAAGCACAAGATTGCAATTGTTCTTCCTTGTTTCTCTGCAATAATACCGCTCCCACAGCCACCTCACTAGCATCCACTTGAATTATAAATGGCTGTTCTGAGTCCGGATGTTTTAACACCGGCTCCATAGAAAAAAGTCTCTTAAGTTTCTCAAGGGCTGCTTGACATTCTCCTGTCCATTTTAACTGTTGGCTGGGCTTTCGCCTATCCCCCCCCCTCTGGTTTTTAACAAGTTTGTGATTGGGAAGGCAACCTGTGCAAACAATGGGATGAATTGTCTGTAAAAGTTCACAAATCCTAGGAAACTTTGGAGCTGTTTCCTGGTTCTTGGAGGAGCTGTCACTTTCTCTGGGTCCATCTCTATCCCCTCGTTGGGTATACGATAGCCGAAGTAATCAATATGATCTTTGTGGAACTCACACTTTGACAGTTTGGTGTACCGCTTGGCAGAGTGCAGCTTTTTTAGTACCGCTCTGACCAGTTTGATGTGCACATCTTTGCTTTCAGTGTAAATAAGGATATCATCCAGGTAACCAAAACCCCTTTATACAGGTGATCATGTAAAACCTCGTTAATCAGTTGCATGAATACTGCAGGAGCCCCTTGTAGCCCAAACGGGAGAACTTTGAATTAGAAGCAACCAAGTGGGCAATTGAAAGCAGTTTTCCATTCATCCCTTTCTTTATTCGTATGCAGTAATAAGCTTTTCTCAAGTCTAGTTTGGAAAAAAAAATCCCTTTTGATAGGTGCACTAACATGTCTTTCATTAAAGGCAGAGGATAAATGTTCTCCATGCAAACAGCGTTCAAACTCCTATAATCCACACATAGATGAAGAGAACTGCCTCCTGGGCTCCAACTCTTGTCGTCTCTTGGACCTCCGATTCACCCTCCGATTCTTCCTCCGATTTGGGGCTTTCTTTCAGCTGCACCTTAAATTCATCAATGGCTTTTTTCACATACTCCATCACCACTTCCATCGTTCCCGATTTCGACTCTTCTTTCTCTCCATCTTTATCAGGAGGAGCAGGCTCTGGATTTTTTTTCTTTGCCTTTTTGTTTCCTCCACCTTGGGTAAGGGTGACTTTTGGGGCTTTTCCCTCCCATCCTTCCTTCTTCCCGACCCTGATTGACCATCTGGCTCGATCTTCTTCACCAGAAGGTCCAGCTTCTTCCAGGTCACTGGAGAGGCTTTAATCGGCCCCAGGGATGGAGTGGCCGTTAGTCCTAGGTCTGGCTTGGTTAAAAAAGTGGAACCCCATGATCAATGTGAGGGAAGGACAGTTAAAATTCCCACAAGGGGAAGCCCCGCCTGTTACTAAAGAAAACAGTGGGAGATGTGGATTACGCCACGATTTTGCCTCCGCCCTCAGTGAAGTGTGGACTGATCACAAAAACATAGAGGCCCTGAAACCCCCCCCCCAACTGGGCAAGCTTTCTCCTAGCAAGTCAGGTAGGCACAGTATTTCAAAAGGTTCAACTTTGAACTGAAAGACAGCCCCGGGGGGAAGAATTTCCTGGCTGATGCCCTGTCCTGCATGCCTCAGTACAAAAGCACTCGGCAAGAGGTGGTGAGTTCCGTAGTTCCTGATAGGCAGCAAGCGGCGCAAGTCACAACCTGATGACAGGAGAAAAAGAGCTCATCTCCCGACCGATGCATTTGCCCAGCGGCTGAAGCAGGAGCTGCAAGCAGATGTGTGGTTTGGAGATCATCAGGCCTCTACCGGTCTTCCCTCAGCCCAGAAGCTGGTGAAGATGTTCTTGCAACACATCTGCCGATTGCACGGAGCACCTAGGCGAATCATTTCAGACTGGGGTGAGCAGTTTACAGCCAAGTTCTGGAGGAAGTTTGAGGATGATTGGATCCTCCTAGGGGCTCAGCTCTGCATTTCATCCGAATTCAAATGGATCTGCAGAATGAGCCAATGCCATAGTGGAGCAGTACCTGCATTGCTATGTCAACTACCAGCAAACAAACTGGGCAGAGTTGTTGCCATTTGCAGAAGTAACAATGCAGTGCACAGCAGCACTGGGTTCACCCCTTTCAAGCTAGCATCGGGGTGGATTCTGTGCCAATGCCAGAGTGCCCACAGGAGCCTCCCTCCGTGAGCACCCTGAACGACTGGGTGGGTGGGTTCATTCCAGTGAGTTTGGAACGATGCGAAGGTGGCTTTAGTCAAAGCAGCCGAGCATCAGAAAGCACAGGCAGATAAGAAACAGGCTCCCCAGGAGATGTTCCATGTAGGGGATACGGTGTATTTGTCTACAAAGTATCTCAAGCTGAGACAAAGTTGCAAGAAGTTAGGGCCAAAGTACTCAGGTCCTTTCCCCATAGCAAAAGTCATTAATCCAGTGACAGTAGAACTAAAATTGTCACGGTCATTGGGCAAAATGCACCCGATGTTCCATTGTAGCTTATTGAAGCCATACAAGGAATCCACATTGAGGCCAGTAGGGACGGCGGCTCCCAGCCCCAATAGTGGTAGAAGGGGGAACACATTATGAAGCGAATCCTCGATTTCAGAATCCATAAGGGGAAGTTGCAGTAGTTAATCCAGTGGGTTACTTGATGTCAGAATCTAAATGGATGAAAGCACAATATGAAAGTACTCCCGGAAACCGGGACCGGCGCAAGGGAAAGATTAGCAAGCATTGATGTGTATTCTTTTTGTTTTCCAGGATCCCTTTCCTTCCTGGAGGGGGGCGACCTGTCAAGCTACGAACCCTACAGTCTTTCGCTACATGCTTCTAACTTGCCAACATTGCAGGAGGGAGAGAGGGGAGAATTCTGAATCCACAGGTGTCCTTATCAGTGTGAGAGCCAGAGCTGTTGAAGAGTCTTTTTTGGCAAACTAAAGTTTCTTCTCATAATAATTACTGAACGATGTATTGGACAATGTGACCTGAACCTGTCAGAGAAGGAAGGAAAAGTTCCATCCTTTTAATTAACTGCTTTCTGCCATTTCCTCAGAGCTAGCTTTCCTTTAACCCTGCCGGTTTGTATCTGCTCAATAAAATATACATTAGAGAATGCAATGGCTCTGGTATTTCGCTTTGGTTGGGCTTTTTAGCCAGAAGTTGACATACACAACCTGAAAATGAAAACAATGGTAAAACGTGGATGATAAAAGAACAAATGAGATTTTCCATTACAGCTTGCTTTACCCAATCATTTGTATCCACTTTTGCAAGATTCAGAGAAACTGAAACAAATTCAAAAATGGCAACAAGGAATCCATGTGGACTTAAGATCTAAAGCTTTCCAGCAAGAAGAAACTGAATAAGTATGATTGGCACCTTTGGGAAAAGTAATCATGTTAGCCCTGAATTTATGAGAAGGAATTACGAACTTCCAAGTCAGTCCACGATCGATCATATGCAGAGGAAGAGATGTAAGGTAAGAAACATACCTTGCATGTTTTTTATACTTGGAGGCACAAACAGCCTGTCAGAGTAGGGGCCTGTTGTAAGTAGGGGCCTGTCTTTTTGAAGCTGGGTATCACGAGCATAGCGATGACACCTCAATCCCAAATTGTTGGATCGCTCACCCAGTTGTGTCACGTATATGTTAAACATGCACAGAAAGTACCAGGTCCTGCCCTCCCCACAAAATAGGGGCTGCTTGACCTCAGTACCTCAGAACTGAAGAAGCTTATTGGGTGAGAAGCGAAACTTTCAAAGCAAAAAACAAAAAACAAAAAACAAGAAAAGTCCACTTGCCTTTTGAAAAAGCACCTTTGGGACAACCATGGCCTGAATGACTGAGATTCTCCATAGACACCTATTGCAACCAATCCGGGGCGGGCAGGAGGAAAAACCTGCACAGAGCAGAGTGTTGCCAAACCTGAAAGCCAGTCCAGTGGCGGATCAGGATCAAAGGTAATTAAGGCCACTAAGAGGTCTCTGACCCAAGACACGCCCCCCAAGCAATCTAGAAGTGTGATTACAGCCATCGCAGTCCCATATCCTGATCTGCCCATAGGCCTGGGTAACTCCATTACCAACCTGCCACAGAATCAAGGATAGGCAGGGAGGCTGGTACAATAGCAACCCAAATGAAGTGTGGAGCCCAACTTAACACACAGGGACTTACATCAAACAATCGACGGAAGTGCCTCTGGAAGCCACCCAAGTGTTGTGTCACACAACTGCAACCCTTCCACCCTTGCTTAAGGGTCATAGCTGATACCATGCCCCAAACCCACTTGGGTACATCTCTGAGATGGGAACACAGGCCTCAAAGCCCAGTTAAATTTAGGTAATATATACCAGATTGGCCCTCTCATCTATGATTAGATCAGGGACGAGGACAGCTTTATTATAGACCAACCAGGCAACAGCCATCAAAACCAGGCTGTCCAAGGGCTGCCAGGCAGGGTCGAGAGTTGAGAGCAAAGGGCTGGAACGTGCCATCGAAACCACATGACGGAAGCACGTGCCCCAAGAGTAGCCTGTCCCATCTCCCATCTAGAGCCTCTCCCTAACCATCACCCTCAATCCCACAGAACCTGCAGCATCCTGAGATGACGAGATCGCCATTGGCAGTCTTCCTTGCCAACTTCCTACAAGCAATGTCAACCGGGAAATTGGCAGGAGGTTGCAAATGGTGACCACACAAAGTCCTTACTCCACATCAGTGCAAGATTCACTTAATGATAGCAACTAACATCTGGAATTTCGACTGCGTGTGATGTCCTGCTTTACCACCATGAAATTCCCGTCCGAACCACTGTTAAGTGAGGACGACTTGTAGTGAAGAGAGCAGCTGCAGTCTCCAAGAACTCCCGGAGGACCCGGGAGGAGCCAGAAAATGGTGATGGGCAAGCGTCTTCCAAGAGGGGAAGGAGGAAGACCTGGATAGTGGACAGAGAGCTGCCAGTTTAACCACACTGGGTCAAGGTCCTTGGAGTGACTGGCAGGCTGGTCATTTAGGCCAAGGCTTTTCAATCAGTGGTACGGGTACCACCTGTGGCACATTGGCATCTGGCAGGTGGTACGCGACCATCCTAGAAAAGTGGTAGCAGGGGAGGGAAATGAGCTGAACCGGTGGCAGCATTGCACAAGCCTGAGCAAGAGATGGCTGGAGCTGCAGGGCTGTCAGGGCTCAGCGGAAGCGCCAGGATCAGAGCTTCTTCGGTGCTGTCAGGGCTCAATGGAAGCACCAGGATCAGCGCCAGGCTCCAGCTGGAGCTCGGCACTGATCCTGGTGCTTCTGCTAAGCCCAGAAGAACCCCCATCAGCTGGAATGTTGCAGCATTTCCAGGGTCTTGTAATTTACATTCAGATGCTTGGCAACTGATATATTTACGACGGTCACAGTGTCCCAGGGTCATGTGAAGTGACCAAAACCTGCTGCAACCACCCAGCAGACTGGGGGGGGGGGGAATAAAAACCAAACACCCCCCCCCACTGCCAATCCTCAACAGAAATGCTCACAACAATGAAAACCTCGGACAGGAGGAAGAGCGCCGCCGGGTGGGCAGGCAGGTGTCTTGCTTGGCTGTGGCTTGGGGGGCACTTTTTTCAGTGCCATTGTAACTTCGAACAGTCACTAAGCGAACTGTTGTAAGTCGAGGACTACCTCTACTTTATCACTTTTTTCCCTTTTTTGGAGGGGGTCATCAAGTTTTTGACACCTTGCTAGGCGACTGGTGGTACTCGGATATTGCCATATCCTAAAAGTGGTACAATGGGTGAAAAGGTTGAAAAGCCTTAGTTTAGGTGCATCTGGCTAGGCCTATCCCAATTAACAAGGCCAGGCTTTCATTAAAAACAGGTCAATTTTTATCCCCTTCATACATTGGGGAAGTGCTGCCTCAGCTTCTCCTCCTGACCAAGGAGAAACGGGGCCAGGCTGAGCGCAAAGCCTGCGTGTGTGTGTGGGGGGGGGGCGCCCAAAGCCTGCGTGTGGGGGGGCACTATGGGGGCTCCCAGGCAAAGAAGCGCCGCGGGCTGTGCCGGGTCCCCGTGGGAGGAGGACGGGTGTGCGTGTGTGTGTGTGGGGGGGGGTCAAAGCGGCTTAGAAAGTTGGCCGACGGACAAAGCCGGAGAAGTGGGCGTCAGAGGGGAGGCCGAGGAGGCAGGCCGAGGAGGAGGAGCGGCGACCGGTCCTGTCGGGGACGGGCGGCCTGGAGGGCACCGAGGTCTGGCGCTTCCACGGGGGCCCCCGCCGGGCTGGGGTCGAAGGCCCAGCCCGCTCAGCGCGGGAATCGCCCCGCCAGGGGACGCCGCTCCCTCCGGCAAGACACCCCTGGGAAGGGGAGGGGGCCTGCGCTTCTTCGGCCGGCCCGGGAGCCCCGGGCGACGAAGGCTCAGACTCGGCCCGGCCTGCCTCGGCGGGCAGCAGCGACGCCATCCGCGTCCGCCCGGCGGTTGCCAAGGGCCGGCCGTTGCTAGGGAGGGCGAGGGGGTGGGGCGGCGCCTGCGCGCGGCGCTCGCACTGCCCGGATGTAGCGGGAGGAGGCGCCGCCGCCATCTTTGCCCGGAGAGCAGCGAGAGCTGATCGTGGCTGAGCCCCCCCCGCCGCCGGACCATCGGTCTCCATCCGCCCCGCGTCGCCGCCCTCGCCCTCGCCCCACGGACATGGACGACCGGGAGGACCTCGTCTACCAGGCTAAGCTGGCCGAGCAGGCCGAGCGCTACGATGGTGCGCGGGGCGGCGGCGGGAGGGAGGGAAGGAGGGGCGGGCAGGGCAGGGCAGGGCAGGGCGCCAGGTGGGGGCGAGGCTGCAGCCGCCGGGCTAGGGCAAGGCGGTCGGCGGCGGCCCGGCGGCGGCCGGCGGGGCAGCGGCGACAAAATGGCGGCGCGGGCGGCCAGGGAGGCGGAGGGAGCAGGGCGGGAGCGCCGGGCGGGGGGCGCAGACAAAATGGCGGCCGCGCGCTCAGGCGGCGGCGGGGGGGAGGAGGAGG
>NW_015387001.1:202143-226982 GCF_001527695.2 Protobothrops mucrosquamatus | reverse complement strand
CCCCCACCCCCACTTTGCAACGTACATGGGAACAAGCAAAAGCACAGTGCAAAAGCGCCACACCTCCTGGTGTTCCTGTCCGCTCCCCTCAAGTGCCACATGGGTATGTCGGGTCCACCCAGGGCACATATTCTCTGGGCATAGACCTAAAAAAGAGTATTATAATAAAATCAACACTACTAATTGTAAACACAACAATAAAGTATGAAAATAAGAACAGTTATTCCCATGCTTTGGACCTAAGCCAGGAAGGGATCAGAATCCTTTATGGATTTTGGAATCCCTGAATACTAAATACTGAATACTGCTGCTGTGGTTTGCATGTGCTTCCCATCTAAAGTATTGATGAATTGTAAAATGCTGACAGTTGTAAAATGGGATTAAAGACATATTTTGAAAACACATTTTAATGGACAAAATCAGAATCCTTCCTATACTCCTAAACCTAGGTATTTTGCATCACTCAGATGTTGAAGTGGCTCTCTAGATATCAGAAGGGCTTACTTTATTATTTAAATTCTGCAATACGTGGGAGAGGTGGAATGGCTTTACCTGGTGCTGTTCTGTGTTGGGTTAGGTTCTTAGAAGAGGGCATATCATGAATGGGGTCTCAATGAAAAGTATCAAAATATTGGCAGACAGACTCCTAAAATTGTTTAGGGATCCAGGCAGGTGCATATGAGAGATGAACTTGTTAAGCACCTTGGACGCATCACATCCAGCCCCTTGATCAGCACAGGACCCACCAAGACATCCTTGGCAGATGAGCAGTCATCTTCTGAAGACGCCGATTGAATGAGAACTTGCCGCTTCCTGTGGCAGTCTTCCACTGACTGACATAGTTCATGCAACCCAGAAATTTCTCCTAACATCTTGCCTGAATGTATTTCCTTTAAATTGAACCCATTGCTTTTGGTCCTGGGGCAACAAAGAATCACTCCACTGCATCTCAGATGTTCCACAACTGCTATTATGTCTCCCTTCAGTTTTCTCTTCTGTGGGCTAGATAACTAGCATTTGTAACTGTTCCTCTCACTACCTTGATTGTCATCCTCCAAACACTTAATTTCTTGGTATCCTTTTTGAACCATAGTTCATAAAGCTAGATCCAGGACCCCAGATGGGGTCTGTCCAGGGCAGAGTAGAAGGGGACAGTCACTGTTCGTAATCTGGAACCTGCTTCAGTTAATGCATCCCATTGCTGGCTTGTAGGTAACTTGTGATGAATAAGGACACCCAAATCCCTTTCAGCTGTCCTACTGCCAAGCCAGGTGTCCAGGCCATGTTATTATGTATTAGGTATTTTCACTGCCTTGAATTAAATATGAAAAAGGCAGGATAATAATCTAATAATGACAATTTAAAAATACTGACTGATTCGTGCCCAAACTGTATGGGATGAAGTATGGCTGGAAAGCACACGCGTGGGTGATCATCTTGACTGGTCCTTTTGAATAAGCTTGAAGGCTAGCTAGCTCTGTCCCAGAGGGCCAGATTGCTCTAGTGGGATGGGCAAGGGAAATGCTCATGGCTTGATACGAATCCAAGGGCATCTGAGAAGCAACCCTTCTCTTGTGTCGGGAGGTTCCCTTCTGTGTCCTCCTTACTTCCCTGTAGCATAATCCCATTTCTTCATGCTACTGTACAGGGGAGACATTCTATAGCTGATAGCAAGAATTTGCAAGAAGCAATCAGTGGAGCTGGCTGCATTTGGGATCTCAGCCACTCACGGCTCCAGTTGCCACGGCTGCAGCTTTGCCTTCCGGGCTGCTCCGCATTGCTCTGTGGCATTGATGCTTCAGAAGGCTTCGGTTAAACTGTCTCACAAAAGAGTTTTGCTGCTTGCATTTACCTTTGCTCCACGGAGGCCTGTTGGTGCTGCAGCCTGATCTGTCTGACAGTCATAGTCCCTGGTTGCTCAGGATAAGTTTCTGGGTTTGAGCTGTCAATGTTGGTTTAATTTTTGGATGACTGTAAAGTTTATTCCCATATTTGGTACGAGAAGCCTGACACGTAAGCCTGTATGTTGTGTATATATATTTTAGAAATGGTTGAATCAATGAAGAAAGTGGCTGGAATGGATGTGGAGCTGACAGTCGAGGAAAGAAATTTGCTGTCTGTTGCGTATAAAAATGTGATTGGTGCCAGAAGAGCCTCCTGGAGAATAATCAGCAGCATTGAGCAGAAGGAAGAGAACAAAGGTGGGGAAGACAAACTGAAGATGATCCGGGAGTATCGGCAAATGGTGAGTGCTGCAGTTGCGCTTCCTCAGCCCCCCCGAACCGTGCTTGGAAGTGGCTGTGCTTTGTTTTGCAAGGTTTGTGTAGCAGCGACATCTGCTTTGACAGTGTCTTTTTATCCCTTTCCCCTCCACTGTCCTGGACGTGTGTGTGGACCACAGCATTTGTAGTTCTTGTGGCATTCTGGCACAGCTCTTCCTTCCTTCCTTCCAGTGGGCTGAATAGCTCTGTTTCTGAAGGCAGGCATGGATTGCCACGAAAGGGAGCGGTAGAGTCTGTCTGGAGGCATTGCAGCGTGCCTCAGACGTGTATCCTCTTTTCAGCGGTCTGGTGCGTGCGTTACTTACTGGAGACCTTTGAGCATGGCTCTGTGTGCGGGTGAAACTGAACTACTCCCTTCACTTGAACATGTTTCCTGGCTACAGAATAACTGTTGAGGGCGGGACAGAAATGGAAGGATGCCTCTTGAAGAAGAAGAAGAAGAAGAAGAGCAGTCCACACTAACATTATTTCATAGGTTTTGCTTGTTTATAAATGGAATTTAAGTTCCATTTCAGATACTGGGTTGGCTTAGGAGAGGTAACCATTATTCCTTGGGGAAGGAGGCAATCCCAGATTCTTAAAATAGATTCAGGAAGTGGGACGTCTTCATTGTTGTAAGGCAGATTCTCAATATATGAGGTTTTGGGGGCCTTGCATAGAAACCTGAGATATTTAGAATTATATAGTTTCTCATGCTATTGATAGGTTCTTTGTACACTTCCTCTGTCTGAACTGGACTTAAGTTCTGTAATCCTAAAAAAAATGTTATATGGCACTGAAGGAAAGATTCTAAACAATTGCACTCCGTTTGCTGAGTCAAGCAAAAATGGCCCATTAATATCAGTTCTTGCTTTGGAGCAGAGGATGGATAAATGATTCCAGGAAACTCAGAACTGAAACGCACATAATAGCTGCTGTTCTCCGCTTCCTTGCCTCTCCTCAGTCCTTGTTTTCACAAGAATGCCTCTAAACATGCTAATGAGAAACTGTTGAACTACACAAATATATCTGAATTTTTTTAGTCATATAATTTAAGCCTCAATCAGGACCCTAACAATATTGGCAGTATTTTCCTTAGTCGTTTTTTAATTATCCTAAATAATGCAGTTTTCCATGTTGAGATGGTTCAGCCTTGGGAGGGAGTGGTTTGCACTGCCAGCTGCCACGATCACTTAGGCTTTGCAGAGGTCCTTCAAGCTTGTGTGCGTGTATGTACACACACCTTTGTAGGGTTAAGAGTCAAGGCCTCTTGGCTTTGGAATCTGATGAGGGGCTCCCTGGATTTGATTTTGAGGCAAAATCTCAGTTTTCTTTCTCTGAAAGGAGAGGAAAGCAGAGGTCTATGTTAGGGCAATAGAGCTGCGTGCCTTGACAAACAGTGTGTATGTGCACCCTCCTCAAAGGTTTTCCAGATATTTAGGAGTTTTAACTATCTTCAGTTCCTGATAGAAAAAGATTAGGCTGATTACTCCCAGCAGCTGAATTCATCGTTTGGTGGGGATGTAGCATATCCATGCGGATGTGATTTTTGGGATGGGCAGTCCCTCACTGGAACAGGCTAGATCTCACTCTCTGAGCTGCCTCACCTCAGGCTGCCCTGCTCTTCTGCTCAGGGTATCAGGGAAGATTAGCTGGGAATACTTGACCAGGGTTGTGGCACCTTTGCATGTTGGGATCAGTATGCCACCTGAACATGCCATCTGGTGAAATCTCGGCGCTCAGGAATAAACCCCCGACCACTGCTTTCTCAGAGCCCTGGCTTTGGTACAAGAGAAACCAGCTGGTCAAGAAGCACCCCTGTTGTCCATTGGAGCAGAGAACGGGGTGTCACGGCAGCAGGTCCAAAATGGAAAGATTAGACAACCCGTGATTCCTTTCAGAGATATTTCCTTACCAGATTCCTCAACGCTTTTTTCCACAGTGACAGATTGTACCGCCTTCGCTTGAAAAGCTGGGATACACTCAGAGATGGATGTGCTTTGAAAATAGCCCTGTTGAACTGTATAGTACAGGACATTTTTATGGCATTTTGTATGTCATAAATTGTTTTATGATCATTTTATGTCGTAAAATGTTTTATAAAGTTTGCCAGATTTCAGTTCCAAGGAAGTCATTGGCCCCAGATTGTGGACACATTCTGTAAGTTGGCCCATTTGAGATATTTTGGTTCAAAAATTTCACACACTTAAAATTGTGGAAGTTTTAATAGTGTATAGAGAAAAGATGTCCCTATCTAGTTTCCCCACCCTCTCCCATAGGTGCTGCTGTGGGGCAGGGGTTGTTTAGGTCAGCCGCCTAATGCTGGAGCCGCCGGCTGTTGTGACTAGATCAGCAGGGCGGAGGGCATTCTCTGAGAGGCAGGAAAATGCATTGGGCATAAGTTGACTGGCAGTTCTTTTTCTCTTCCTCATATGTTGTTGGTTGAATTCAGGTTCAAATGCTTTGATTAAACCCTAAGTTCTCTGAAAAAAGCTTTTTTTTCCCCCTTCCAAGGTTGAGACTGAATTGAAACTAATCTGTTGTGATATTCTGGACGTACTGGACAAACACCTCATTCCAGCAGCCAATACTGGTGAATCGAAGGTTTTCTATTATAAAATGTAGGTACCAGGTTGCAGGCATAGTGTGTGTGGAAGAGAGTGTGTGCCTTAACTAAACTGCTTATTTGTAGAAACCCTCTCTGTCTTAAAAAACAAATCCGAATGATGAAAACTGATTCCTTCCCCACCATGATAGAGATATTGAACACCCATGGAGGTAAGGAAATGGGCAGAGCTTGCATCTGGCTAGGCAGGAAAACAAGCAGGATGGAGAAGCAAAGGACAAAGAATAAAAAAAAAATTCCCTTGTTCTTTACATCACGTATCTGTTTTTCAACCCATATAAGCCATCAGCTCCTAAATACGTCCTTTTTTGGGGGGGGGGGTTGCTCTGTCTCTGTGGGTGTTCGTGTGTTGCTCTTACTTTAGCCCTCAAGAGAAGCATAAGCTGGGATTTGGGGAAATCTGTCATTGTCTCACCATGAACATACAGCCTGTTTATTTTTTCATTAAATGGCATAAGCTTTGTGCTGCCTTTCCAACTGAAGAGAATTGAACCAAGTCCTGGTTTTCATTTTTCCCTGCAAAGAGAGAAATGAGCAAAGATGTTCACATTGGGCAAACAGGTTTAAGTAGGTCTATTTATTATTTAAAAGTTTATGCTCCCAGAGTAGGTTACTTAATAATTGGTGAAAAAAATGCAGTTTGGTCTTTCAGTTGACAGACAGACTCGCCCTGGTTCCCCTCCCCCTTCTGCCTCATTTATTTTTATTGCAATAAAATATTTAGTTGGGGGGGGGATCAAGAATGCAGTAATCATACGTGGGAGCCTTACTTCATTGGCAAATCATGATTCATGAGAATCTCACATTATGCCATGCAAATATAGCTGGTTAACACAATAGTAATGATTTATTAATGTGCCTCCTGACTCCCAGTGAAATTTCAGTCACACTTGCCAAAGGTTTGAGCGAAGAGCCAGATCTTTGGGGTTTTTGAAACACCACCAGGTTAGGGGGGGCTGCACAAATCTCCGGGAGCAGGTGGGCATGTTTTAAATATTAAAATTCAACTCTTTATCCCATTAGTTAGAAATAACAGCGGCCCCAAGAGATTGAAACCCACTCCAGCAATAGGTCTCCTTGCGCATCCAAGGCCAGGACTTGCTCCTGACTGCTTTTCATTCCCTTGTCCAGGAAAGGGGACTACCACAGGTATCTCGCTGAGTTCGCCACAGGAAATGACCGGAAGGAAGCAGCCGAGAACAGCTTGGTGGCTTATAAAGCTGCTAGTGATATTGCAATGACAGAACTTCCTCCAACACATCCCATCCGCCTAGGACTTGCCCTCAACTTCTCCGTTTTCTACTATGAAATCCTTAATTCTCCTGATCGTGCCTGCAGGTAAGTGGAGGCATGCAGAGTAATAAGAGAAGCTAGGAAGCGGCGTCTCTTAGAGCCCTCCGGGAACGAGTGTCTCGGGGAACTCCAGGCTGGGGCTGCCCTCAGATCGCTCTGGAGTAGCACCGGAGGAGGAGGAAGAAGGGGTTCCCTCCTCCACAGGTATGGTCAGGGGAGACCGAGCCGGGTCCTGAAAAGGGAGGCCGCTGCAAAACTTAAGTGACCTGGGGGGGGGGTTGTTCTATTGCCAGGCTTGAGGTCTTCACCAAGCAGGAGCGGTTGGTTCCCTTGGCATCTTTTGCTACTGTGGTCATCCTCTGCTTATAGGTTGGCAAAAGCCGCTTTTGATGACGCAATTGCAGAACTGGATACGCTGAGCGAAGAAAGTTATAAGGATTCTACACTTATCATGCAGTTGTTACGTGATAACCTGACACTATGGACTTCAGACATGCAGGGTGATGGTGAGTAGCCCCAGCAGGCCCAGCCTCCCCTGTGACCTCGGGTGACACACCATCACGGAATAGGAACATACCCCTGGCCCGTAAGCCTAGGCAGCCCGGGGGCTGGGTAGGGAGTGGAATAAAAGATACTTCTTTTCCCCTGGCAGAAGAAGCAGCCCCAGAGGTCCTTTTACAGTGTATATTGGGGTGTGCAGTTCACAGATGGGAAAAAGAGCTCCCTCTTCAGCATATTTGCAGAGGAACGGTCAGGCCTTCAGCACACCAAAGCTCCCCCACCCCACACCCCCCCCTCCTTGCTTGCACCTGAGGCTGCTGTTAGCCCCATGGGCTTGTTATTAAGGTCCGCACAGCCTGACTTAGACCAAGTATTTAGAAGCCAATAAATTGTTTTTGGGAAGATTCTGCAAACTGCTTCAGGGAAAGTGGGAAGAAACCCAACCGTGCACTCTGCAGAACACAGGCCAGTTTGGGGTTTTAAGCCTGCACAAGTCTTACCTCAGCTGCTTTTACGTTACTTTTGAATTTTGTGTTCCAAGGGATTCCCTCTGGTGTGCCCATAGCTTTTCTTTGGTTGAATGACCCTTGTACATGGATGTAGTGCCGGGCACTTAAAAGCACACCACCCTTCTAGTTGCCTGATTAATTCCAAAGTTCTTCCAGCTGCATGGAAGAACTTCCAGCTGCATGGAGAGTCCTTTATTTTTATTTTTATAGAGTTGCAGTCGATTCCTGGTTTGGCCATGGGTTTTAAAAATTCCTACAGTGTAATTTCAAAATTTGAGAAAAGGGTACTGTAGGGGGAAGGATCTTCAGCCATTGAACAGAAATGTTAGTGCAGACTTATCTAGTTTCTGATCTTATTTTCAAACTTCATTCTGTTACAGAGAATTGTGTCTTTTATAGCCCTCCCTTTGTGACATTTCTTTCACCCCATCAAAAATATAACTTATATGTGTGATGCATTCTATGTTGTTACCTGAGAATAACACATAATAGTTTGAATGGGTTAATGTAAATTATTATTTTCAACCCCTGTATTTGTATCTAAAAGATAAAAAGATTTTAAATTCTTCCAGCCTAGTTTCTCTTTTGGAATTCATTCATCTCCTGAGCATTGCTGAAATTTTGGCTATGATTAATGCGTTGTTTGGCAGTTGAATATCGTGTTTCCCCAAAAATAAGACCGGGTCTTCTTCTTTTTTTGTTTTTGGCCTCCAAAAGAGGCACCAGGTCTTATTTTCGGTGTGTGTGTCTTTTCACTCACCTCCGGCACCGACAGCCCCGGCCGGCCAGCCCACTTCTTCTGCGGCCGAAGGAGCAGCTTCACTCCTTTAGCTCAGAACGGAGCTCCGGCCTGCATTTCGCAGTCAAAGGCCTTTCCGGAAGGCCTGTGCAGACGAGAACTGAGCAACGGATTCAATCCGTAGCTTGGTTTTCGGCTGCAGAGGCCTTGCAGAAGCAAGGTATGGATTGAATCCATAGCTCGGTTCTTGGCTGAGAAAGGCAGGCCTGGGGGCGCCGCAGAAGAGGTGGGCCGGCGAGGAGAGAGAGGCCTGGCCACAAGGTAAGCCAGGTTCAGGGCATGCTTCACCCCCACTCCTACCCCAGCTTGATTTTTAGGTGTGTGCCTCACCCTAAAACTAGGGCTTCTTTTTGGGGGTAGGGCTTATATTAGGCCCACCCCCAAAAATCAAGCTAGGGCTTATTTTCTGGGTAGGTCTTACTTTCGGGGGAAAACACAGCAGCAATGGTTAAATGTTTATGAAACTTCTGGATTTCCAATATTTCTGCATAAAGACGACCTAAAATGTGATTAGTTCTCCCCACAAGTTCTAAAACTAGATAAGATCACTCAGTCAAAACAAATGAACAAAAAACATTAAATTTGGTAATTTCTTCATTGAGAAAAGCAGTCCTATTTTATATGTGAACCTTTCTTTTTAGGAACTGGTATGCATGCCCCCCCTCCTCCCAGCAGCAGGGGGTTGGACTAGAAGACCTCCAAGGTCCCTTCCAACTCTGATATATTCTATAAGCCATGACACACTTCAACCTACCTTGTCGTGAAGATTAGGCTTAGAGAGTGAACGCCCAGAATTCTGTGCTTCCCACGCTAACACTCGATCACCTTCCCACCGATTGAAACTCACGACTCTTAATTTCCCCTTCAAATAAACTGGTAGCCCTAGGGACACTTTTCCCACCCACCAATATGTAGCTTTCGATCATTTTCTTCAGGGAATAAATGAACCAAGTATGTTTTTGACATTTGTTTGGGTTCTCTTTATCTAGTTCTAGGACTTGTGTGGAGAATATGTTATAGGTCATATTTCATGTTTTAGGTCATATTCAGGCAGAAATATTGAAGATTCTAAAAGGTTCGCAAACTTTTGTGTGCTTGTGTATTCCTGGATTGTGTGTGTTCTCATGTAGTTTCTGCGCTGCAAGGTTCACCAGATGGCTCTGGTATCCCACGTATATAGCGGTGAGGATCATAGTTTTGATCCGATAGGAAACTGACAATATAAAGTTCTTTCACCTCTTTTGTCTTGTGTCCCATGTTCGTCTCTAATAGGGTTTATTGCTGTGTTTATTTTTACATTTAGCTGACGACATTCCAATAGCTTGAGGCAGTTCACAGTTGCATATAAAAATGTAAAAGCATTTATCACTTTGGAAACTTTGAAACAAAGCAGTACAACGTCTGAAATTCTAAAAAAAAGTAGATTTTAAGCTGCAAAGTGTTCCCACGTAGGACCCAGGAGCGCAAAGGTCGCCCTACTGGGGTCCTGCAGTTCCTTTGGGTCTCAAGCATGTAAGACGAGTGCCCTGAATTGGGTTTGCAAAACAAGCAGTGCCGCTCGCTCGACACAGAGGTGATGCGGCCTCCCCTGGATGTTCCACTGGCCGTTGATTGATGCAGCTTCATTCTGGCCCCACTGTCTTCAAAGTCTTTCTCACAATAAGGACTGCAGTGCAATCTAACCTTGAGGCCACCAGCACACGTTTCTGTCCTCCCAAGAGGAGTATGAACTCTGCAAATTTAATGCCGGGCATTTTCTCCTTTCTTCCGAACCGCAGAGAGGGCAGACTCCCTAGTCTTTACTAATGCTGCTCTGGTCTTTTCCCCTCTCTTTCCCCCAGTTGCTTTCATCAACATTAATGTTTCTCTCTGCATCCCAAACCTGGTGGAATGAGAGCCAGCCAGCCTGGTTTCCCAACACCGTCTCCATCAACGGGAGACGCAGGTGTACCTGGTCTTGTCCTCTTCTTGGCGTGGGGGAGCTTGAAGAGATGATTGGGTGTCTCGGCAAAGACAGCGCAGAGAAAGCGGGTGCATATCATGCTTCTGGAAGGAAACTCTAACGGCTTTTACCTAAAGAGAACGCTGTTGCTTGGCAGCAGAATTTATTTATACAGCCTCTGCCGTTCTGCACGTGTTTTCTCCAGCTGCCTCCCGTTTTCAAACCTAGAAGGTTGTCAGCCAGCCGCTGAATTCAGTGGTCGGACAGTACCCAGTCAATTGGTCTCCGAGTTAGACACCGAATCCTGGCTAGTCCTTAGAACCAAGAACGATAACATCTAAATGATTACCTCTTCTAGGTGAAGCTGCATGATGATCGTTTAGATACTGCTGTTCTTGGTTTGTGCTGCCCAACAGAAACCTGATGCTGTGGGAAATGCAAGAGTTTGTAACTTGCGGGCTGGTGGAATACAGCTTGAGAAGACAGACTTGGGTGTCTTGGTCACTGTCCCATTGCAGAATCCCTCTCCTCCTAAAGGGTTGAAAGGCTTAGGGCTCCAGGAGGGACGGGGATGGGGGCAGAATGCAGCGGTCCTTGTTCTAGTTTTGTTTGTATGTATGTGTGTGTGTATCTTGCTTTCCTGTTTTCTGATGCCTTACAATTTCAGTGCTCAACAAGTAAATTTGGGCTGAGGTTCCTCCCCTTTTGATGCTTTTTCTAATCATCATAGTCAAATTCAATAGGTTACCTTTTCTTAACTCCAATTTTTCTCCCTTCCTTTTCCATTATGTAGATTCTTAAAAGGAACTCCACCTGTTCATTTTCTAATACTCTACTTTGTAAGTCTTCAACATGACCCTGGAGAATACCTTTTCCCCTCTTGTCACTCACTAATCGTGCTTGCATCATGCTTGCATCTCTGACTCATGCCAGGGCTATGCACCAACTGTCCCTCCCGCCCCCTCCCCCCCCAGTGAAGGTCCACCAGTACATCTTACGCAGAGCAGGATGCTTGACTACACCCTCATAGATGGTCAGTCCTTTCATTGCATCCCATGAGGGTAGAGTCACAACTTAGCCTGCTATTTCGTCTGAATTTAGCCTTTCTTGGACCCCGTGAACCAGCAAGTTGGGCAGGTTGTGTGTGTCCCTTTTACTGGCACAAGAACAGTTCCTGAACTGTCCAAAGAACTCTGGCATAGCGAAAGCCAAGCTTTTCTGCTGGTTGATGTGACCATTGCATGTCAAGCCGTGTTAGACGTGTGGTCTCCTGACCTTAGGGGGGGCTTGTTTGCTTGTGTGCAGAGAGCCAGAGGCAGCTTGCTGGTGGCAGAATGCAGTGGAGCAGCCCATCTCTGTTGCATGCTTCAGTTGGATCAGGTGGCTCCAAATTAACAAGAAGCATGGAAACATCTGTGGTCAAAAGGATCCTGAGTCGCTTTTGTCCACAGCTGCTTGTATTTGGGGTTGTAAAGTAACTAGAACACGGATGTCAAACTCACCACGTCACATGACGTGTCACGACATATCACGACTCTTTTTGCATCGCCGGCAATGGGGTGGCCGCGGCTTCGGTATGGTGAGACCGGCCTGCGGGCCGGCAGTTTGACACCCCTGAACTAGAATTTGCTCTTAACTGGAGTAGGTTTGCAGGACGAACTAACATCTTGCTGGTGAGATGTGGACCCTGAACTGCTTCCTTTGTCCTCACTGGGTTTCCGTGTGGGAGAGAACGCTTCTTGGGGATCGCTCCCTTGGTGGAGCCTTATGGTCACTGCCCCTCCGCTGTCCATCTGCCTCTGCTGTGCCTTGGGCTGTATGGACTGCCCTGCTCACGGGGGAAGGGAGGGGGAATTCCCAGAAGCACCGGCCAAGGGGTCTTCAAGGTCAGGTGGCAGTGCCTGCCTCTCTCCCCGGCATGGCCTAACTCTGCTGATTTTTCTTCCCAGGTGAGGAACAGAGTAAAGAAGCGCTGCAGGATGTGGAAGACGAGACCCAGTGAGATATTCAAGGCCAACAAAAGACCCCATCTTTGTCCCCCTTCTGCCCCCCCCCCTTCCTCAAAGTCCCCCCTCAGTCTCTCCCTGGGAGCCATCTTATCTGACGTTGTGATGGGTCCCAGAATTTAGGTTCCTACCCTGTTGGTTTTTTTTTTTTTTTTTTTTTTTTTACACAGTTGAAAAGTTCTTTAAAAGGCAAGAGTGAATGTCTGTGGATTTTACTGGTGCCAGCTTTCAGTTTCTTTAAGACACTAACCGGACTGGCTGCATGGAGGCTTTTTCTGAATTCCTGTGTGTCTTCTGTCAGTTGGAGGTAACATCTGGAAGCCATTAGAATTCTAGCGGAAGTATTTTGCACTGTGAAGTGCAGATGGTGGCATTTTTCATTTTTTATAATTGTTTAAACAATTTTATACCAGTGTTTAAAATTGGGCGTTTAGCTTGAAGTTACAGGTTTCATTGGAACAGTTCTTGTAATGGTTTTGCTGTAAAACAAAACGAAAATTCAAAACCGCTGAGGTGATGGATGCTGGTAACGGTTCACCATCCGTGGCTGCTCATTCTTGCCTTCTCTTTACTTTCCCTCCAAGCAGGTGAGCATTGAAGGTGGCGTTGGAAAGCCTGCATGTGTGTTAAATATTGTTCTCTCCCTCTTCCCTGCCCTCTTTGCTAGCTCAACCTCTTTTGTTCAGTATGTGTAACTTGAAGCTAATTTGTACTACTGGATATCTGACTGGAGCCACAGATACAGGATCTGTATTGTTCTTACTGAAACACAGCATGGAATTAACATTAAACTTAAATAAAACAACCCTAAATTAAAATGATGCCAAATACTACTGCTACTTTACCCTGGTCCCTATTCAGCAAGAGGTGCAGGCAGAACAAGTAGCAGGAGAAGCAGAGTTTATGGAGGAGAGTCGGTGGCTGTAATTTCATTAGATGGCCTCAGCCAGGATTTGGGAGTCTAAATTTGTGGCTGGACACAGAGCACCTTCCACCACCCTGAAGGTTGTACCTGCTTTGGCAGTGGCAGCTTGAGGCGATGCTTCCACCCTCTAAGCAAGCAACAGCGGGTCAGGTTGAGCTAGAGCACCTCTTCGAAAAACGAGCCGTGTTCCCCCCCCACCCCCCCCGTCCCCCCTCCCACCTCCTTTCTTTCGCCCTCCGACTTTCTCAGCAGCTGCTTCCTTCCAGTGTTCATCTCAACTTACACCTTGTTCATTTCTTTCGGCCCCGGGCTAGTAAATATTGGAGGGATTGTGTGGTAATTTTACATACACTCAGAAACATTTTCCTTCAGTGCTTTGGCTCTTCTTTTTGTCTGTGAATGCCTTATCACATACCTCTGGTCTGACCTGTATCATTTGGGATTCCCCTTTGGACTGAGCAGCAAGTCTGTTGGATAAATAAAATACTGTGTAAAGATTCTGCACCTCGGCGCCCTCTCTGCACAAGCCTTTCAAACGGGGGGAACCTCTCAGCCGTCACCCAGCATCAAGCCAAGCGCTTCACCTCTTGCCAGAGCAACGCTGGGAGGGCCCAGGGCATGTGCCCCCAAGTTCCGCCCGGGGGCAGTTACAAAATACATACCTGTGTGAAAAGGCAGTTTCCTTGATCCCATGGAAGCCTCTCTTCCCCCCCCCCCCCCCCCGAGAGAGAGAGAGAGATTTGGCCTTGCTAAAATGGCTGGCACCTTCCTTAGGCTAGTTATTTCCTGGAAAACCCATCACTGAAGACGCTTTTGGACTTCTAGGACACCATTTCTTAATCCCTGGTTTTACCAAACATGCCGAGACCCCATCAAGCAGGGCAAGGAGAAGGATGCGCCAGCAGAGCAGGGTGCTGCCTCTGTGGGCCACGCTGGCTCCAGTTCCAAGCCCTCTTTCGCTTGGGGCACAGGAAGCCTCTCAACCAGCAGCCCTGCGCAGAGTCCCGATAACGAGGCCTGGGGCTTCTGTGTCCAAGGGGGGCTCCGAGCCCATTCTGGGCAGTCCGGGCAATGGAGGGAGTGTGTCGCCCAGGGCAAGGCAGGGCCCTGCTGAGGGCACTGCCTGGGCTGCTCCTGCTATGTCTTGCAAGAGTGATGGGCCAAGAGGGCATAAAATGGGTTTTCCAGAGCTTTTACCCAACACCTTGAATGCCCACAGGATTTCTTGCCCTAGGGGCACGGCTCTCCTCAAGTGGTGGAATGGGTGATTGAATCACGCTGTAGGTTTGCCAGGGGTCATGCGGCCTCCCAGAGCCAGAGAGCAGCGGGCTGAACCCGCTGCTCTGCATCCAGAAGATTGACTCAAGCCAGGCAGGTTTCAGCTGAGTCCTTGTTGGTCCCTTTAATCGTTTACCAGTTGCAAATGGCGTGGGCATAAACACACCCTCTGGTGCTGGTCCCGTTTGCGAGCTATCCTTGCTCAAAGGCCTTGTTCCGATCCACTGGGGCAGAGAGGAATTGGCAGACTAAAAGGGACAGCTTTCAGGAAGCCCCATCGCTTCACAAAACATCTCGCCCATCACTAAAGTTGCAGCTGACCAGAACGCTACCATTCGCTGTATACAGCACCACTTCTGGTCCTCCCCCTGGTACCCGTCAGGGGAAGCACCCCACGACTTGGGGCAAACCTGGGTATTCACCGCTGCTGATTGGAGGTGGAGTGGATGCTTTCCTTGGCCTTCAGTTCTTCATGCTCAAGTCCCAAAGCTGCAGGGAGCCTCGGATTCAAGACCAGGGTGTGATCTGGAACAGGCAGGAGTGCAATTAACTTTTAAGGAGCTACGTTTGCGCCTGTGTGCTCCAAAGGTTTGCCTAGCTTCAGTGGACCAATGAAGGGCACAATATGTTGTGTTTGCATAGTGTGAAGTTTTGGTAATTTTATTAGGTGGGGCTTTGAGGATGAGGCATATGGTAAGAGTCCAGCTGCTGCATTAGTTCAAGGTTCATAGTATTGTGTGAGCCTAAAAATAATTAGTGTGTTAAATGATCAAATCTGGTGTTGAGACAAGGACACCTGTCTGCATTGTGAACTCTTAACAAAAATTGGAAAGAAAAAAGGAGAAGCAGCAGCAAGGTGGGTAGATGGGCTCTAGCTACAGCAATGATGGGGGGCACCATTGGAAAGCCAGGTTAGGGACGGTCCCATAGAAAAGTACGCAATTGCCTAGGAGTCAACTATTAGAATAATTCAGAGAAGGTCCTGTTTGCACAACTAAGGATCTCATTTTAGTTGCTAGTGCCCTAAGTAGAAGGGGATGTGCGTGTGTACAGTGGCCCTAGTGGTTAAGACATGGCTTGTGGACTGATATATACCAGGTAAGTAACTGACTTATGCAAGTTTGCGTCCTCAGAGCAATCTGGAAAAGTGGTAAGATGAAGCCTTTGGCTTTAGACATTTGACTGGGCACCATTTTGAAAATTCCATTCTATTTAACAAATGCATGTTTCATCCAACCTTCCCATGTTCTGGGCACTGGTTGGCCAGTTGCCAGCCCAGAATATCCTATAAATACTGGGCACCTTCCATTTTTTCCATCTAACTGCCCCCAAGCACTTCGCTGGGGAGGAGGGGGCTTTGCCCGTCTCCCAGGACTGAGCTGTGGGGTGTCAGGCCAAGCAGTTGTCCTGCAATGAACTGAGGGGGGGGGGAAGTACATTTAAATGGGCCCAAATAAACCAGTATCTGTCGATTACGAAGTAATTTGCCAAATTACAGCACAATCAACAAACTAACAAACAGGATTTTAGTAAAAATTTATTTGGCATATATATCTTGATTCATATCGCACATTGCACAGAGCCTTAAATCTTATGTACATTATACCATAGGCCCCATTTTAGAAATGACAAAACATTTGTCACCAAGTAGGGAAGGAAGGAAAATTCCACCTTTGAACCTGGGCAGCAGTAAATTAAGCACACATACGAAGTGATACTGATTCTATGTAAGTAATGCAAAAAGCTTGTTTCAGATCAATAGGCATAAACACTGAAGCAGCTTGTTCCCAAATCTTTGTGCCGAAAATGTTCCTTTGCAATTCAGAAATGTGAGTTCAATCAGTGTTGTTTTCAGAGGACAAATAAATAAACTTGGCTCCTTGAACAACTGATTTCTCAAGCTAGAAAAAAGCAAGCTGAGTAAGATTAAAAATTTAAAAATTCTGAATTGGGCAAAAAAGCCCAGTGCTTAAAAGTAAGCTCGCACATGAAGCAATAATCATTTAAACAGCTTTCATGAAAGGTAATCAAAATGTAGATACTGCCCATTTGTATGACAGCAGAAGCTAGGTCAGTGTCGCATGAAAATGTGTCAAGAAAGCCATAGTCAAAAGGTACAAGGCAAACTTAGTGTCTTACTAGATACTTTCAAAAAAAAAAACCCCAAATATTTAGAACTTCCCAATCTAGATTCTACCACTTTTAAAATCACTATATTTTCAAAAATGCATTTCAGTAATTTTTGAGGTCTTACTGTTTAGTTTTTTGCTTGATATTTCATAGCAATGAAATAGCAGCACAATGAATATTGTGTTGAAGGCTGTAATGGAAAAGCCATTTCTATGAGGGTCAGTTTGTGGAGAAGATATTGCTGAACTCCGTTTGGCTAAGTCAAAGTGCAGATATAAATAATCCATCCAAACCAGCAATTGCCAAGTCTTGGGAAATTTCCAGGAAAGGAAAGGGGGAAGAGCATAGAAATGCCAAGAAGATTGTTATTTCTTGGATTATCACAATTTCTCCAATTAGAAATAAGAAAATAATTTTCATAGTGCAAACATCCCATACAAGGAGGAAATATTTACAAATTTCCATCTGTACATTATGGCTTTTTATATTTTCATACAAAGCACCCAAAGACAGGAGAGGATTTCTTTACAAAATAGTTTCATATAAAATTTGGCATTTCACTGGGATTTGCTGACAACTTTGCAGGTTACCTCACTCTCTTTGTGGGCATCATGGCCGCCAGCCTGTTTAGTGCCGACCGGCAGATTGGGTGTGGATAGAACGAAAACCAAGGGCAGAGCTAAAGGAGGGTCTTTGGTGGCCAGAGAGAAGAGAGGCAAAGCGAGGCCCCTCAACTGATGAAGAGGCCACAGAAAACCTCCGGCCACATTCACTGAATTAGTCTACGGCCCCTTGTAGAGAAGCATCCATCGCCATCATCGAGAATTCAAACGAGGAGCCACCTGAAGTGCAGAGAAAAGCAGTAAGAGACGGCGCTGTGGGTCTTTCCTCAGGAGGAGGCCTGGCTACTGGGGTGCCCAGCCCAGGAAAGAAAGACTCTGCTTTCAGCTTTGGCAAGCAAAGGGTTACTTACGACTGCCAGATGGCCGTTCTTGGCTTTGGCTATCAGCAGCTCAGATCCCGAGGTGAAGTCAATGATGCCTTCCTTGCCTTGTCCAACTGTGAATTTGATGCTGGGGAAGTGGGGAGACTCAGGGTTAGGGCGTTTCAACGACCAGGGAGAAAAAAATTCAGATGCCACCCCAGGAGAGGGCAATTCTGTTCAAGCTGGTCTCTGGGCAGCCCCGCCAGCTCAGGGCTGCATTTTCTTCCACGGAATGATCAGAGGCAAATGGAGCAACTCTTTGAGGGTTGGGCCCTGTTCTCAGCCATGCACGCAACTGTATAAATCAGGCAACTGTAATCTCAGACTGCAAACTGGCTTTTTGACATTACAGTAGTGAATTTGTAGTTGTAAAATATTATAATTGTATTGTAAACTGATGCTTCGCAACAGGGAAAATATTTATTTTTTAGAACTTTTTAATTTCTAAACAAAACAAAAGTCATGGAAATAGAGGCTGACGCTATAGTGACTTGCAAAGTATGTCATATGTTTCAGCTTATGCCCACAGAAGACCTATGTATCAAATGTAAACTAATTGAATTACTAAAGAAAAAATAAAGGGTTCAGAGGCAACTCTAGCCGCTCTGAAACTCAATAAATAAAGCAAGAAATCCCAACCTAAACAAGAAGGCTACACCAAAATAAAACACAATAGGGAGCAAACAGCTTCTAAAAAAATGACCCCATGTACGAACATAAAGAAGAAAGCTGATATACCCAAATCAAACACAATAGGGAACAAGCAGCTTCTGTAAAAAAAACAACAACCCAACATGTCACTCTTAGACGAAAACAACAACCAAGAGCAAAGCCCCTCCTATCTACTCCTAGCCCAACCCAGTGAAGCCCCTCTGGAACTGAGCAATCGCTTTCATAGCCTCCCCGTGGAAGAAAATATGCAAACGCCCACAAAAGAGCATTCATCAATGCTTTTTTAAAAAAAGAGGCAAAACCCAGCAGTCCTGCGACAGGAAGGAAAGTATTCCAGACTTCCCTAAGGGAAAAAAGGCGAATATTGGTGATAGGAGATTCAATTCTCAGGGGAACAGAAACTATAGTCTGCAGACCAGGCAGCCAAGCTAGGGAAGTATATTGTCTCCGTGGAGCAAAAATCAAAGATGTAACTGAGTACTTTACTAAAATAATCAATCCCACAGATTATTTACCCCTTTCTTCTACATGTAGGGACTAATGACACCACAATGAATCTGAAAACAATAACGAGATTACAAACAGCTAGGGAAGAAAGTTAAAGAATTAGGCGCTCAAGTGATGTTTTCATCTATAATTTCAACAAAAGGCCAACATCCAATGAGGGAGCAAAGGATTTTAGAAAGGAACCACTGGCTTAAAAACTGGTGTCATCAACAGAACTTCCGTTTCCTAGAGCATGGTCTGCATTCCCTACATGAAGGGCTACTAGCAAGGAATGAATTGCACCTCACAAGAACTGGAAAAAATATATTCAGAAAACTACTGGCTCATCAGAAGGGCTTTAAACTAATATTGAGGGGGGGGAGAGGGGCCAATCTTCACAACCTTTAGAATCTAATTTCAAGCAAAAACACTAGATAACCAATCACCTAAGGAGGTAAGGAGTAAAGAGAAAGAAGATTACTGCATCCAGTTTTGGTCACCACGATGTAAAAAAGATGTTGAGTCTAGAAAGAATACAGAGAAAAGCAACAAAGATGATTAGAGGTCTGGAGGCTAAAACATATAAGGAACGTTTGCTGGAATTGGGTATGTCTAGTCTAATGAAGAGAAGGATGAGGGGTGACATGATAACAGTGCTCCAAACAAACTCAGAGACAACCTAGGAAAAATTCCATGGATAAAAATCCTAAAGGGAAAAACAACTCAAGAAGTGTACGAAATTCTGAAAAATAGGCATAAAAGCCCAGTCCAACACAATATCACAGAAAAAGAAAAACAAGAAATTCAAGAAGAAACCAGCATGATTTCACAAAGATCTCTCTGATCAAACTGACAGACAAAAAGGATAAATACAAAAAATGGAAAGAGGGACACATAACTAAGGCAAAATGTCAGCAGATAGCTCAAATCTGCAAAGATAAAGTCAGGAAAGTAAAGCTCGGAATGAACAAAGACTTGCAACAAAAGTTAAAGATAATATAAAATGTTTCTTTCAACATATAAAGAACAAAAAAAGTCAAGGAAACGGTCCACTAAAGAGAGAAGATGGCAAGGAAGTAACAGGCAGCAGAGAGAAAGCAGAGCTGCTTAACTCATTCTTAGCATCAGTCTTCATGCAAAAAGAATTATAGCCCAACCTACCAAAAACATAATAAAAGACAGACTAGAAACAAAAATTAAAATAAACAAGAAAAGGATAAGAGAACACCTGTCTGATCCTGATCAATATAAATCACCAGGACCCGGATTACATCCCAGAGTTCTGAAGGACCTGGTAGATGTTATCTCAGAACCATTGCACCATATTTTTCAAAAATCCTGGAGCACTGGGGAACTACCAGAGGATTGGAAAAGAGCTGATGTGGTTCCCATCTTCAAAAAAGAAAAATAAACAGACCCAGGAAACTACAGACCAATCAGCATAACACCTTGTAAGATACTGGAAAAAATAATCAAAAAACAGATCTATGAACATCTAGAAATAAGTAAAGTTATAACTAGTAGCCAGCATGGGTTTGTTAAAAATAAATCATGCCAAATCAATCTTATTTCATTATTTCATAAAGTGACTAAATTAGTAGATCAATGAAATCCTGTGGACATAGTATACTTAGATTTCAGCAAGGCATTTGACAAAGTAGACCACAACCTACTTCTTGGTAAGCTAGAAAGAAACAGAATAGACAACTTCACCACCAGATGGATTTGTAACTGGCTGACAAAGCATACTCAATGAGTAGTCTTTAATGGTACTACATTTACATGGAGGAAAGTAAGCAGTGGGGTACCACAAGATTCCGTCGTAGGCCCAGTACTCTTCAATATCTTCATAAATGACTTAGATGAGGGAATAGAAGGGGAACTCATCAAATTTACAGATGACACTAAGCTGGCAGGAATAGCCGAGATTCCCCAGAAGACAAGCTCAGAATCCAAAAAGATTTTGACAGACTTGAACAATGGGCCCTTATCCAACAAAATGACATTTAATGTGAAATAACAGAGTTGGAAAGGACCTTGGAGGTCTTCTAGTCCAACCCCCTGCTCAGGCAGGAAACCCTATATCATTCCAGACAAATGATTGTCCATTCTCTTCTTTAAAACTTCCAGTATCAGAGCAGGGGTCCTCAACCTCCGGTCCGTGGACCAGTACTGGGCTGTGCCATGCCAGCAACCAGTCTGCATAAACAAGCAAAGCCCCATCCACAGGTTGCAGACAGCACACAAAACCACACACCCTCCGGTCCATGGAAAAACCTCTCTCCACGGAACCTGTCCCTGGTGCCCAAAAGGTTGGGGACCTCTGTATTAGAGCATTCACAAACTCTGGAGGCAATCTGTTCCACTGGTTGATTGTTCTAACTGTCAGGAAGTTTTTTCTTAGTTCTAGGTTGCTTCTCTCCTTGATTAGCTTCCATCTGTTGCTTCTTGTCCTGCCTTCAGGCGCTTTGGAGAATAGATTGACCCCCCTATTTTTTGTGGCAGCCTCTCAAATACTGGAATACTGCTATCATGTCACCCCTAGTCCTTCTTTTCATTAAACTAGACATACCCAATTCCAGCAATCTTTCTTTAGCCTCCAGTCCCCTAATCATCTTTGTTGCTCTTCTCTGTACTCTTTCTAGAGTCTCAACATCTTTTTTACATCATGGCGGCCAAAACTGGATGCAGTATTCCAAGTGTGGCCTTACTAAGGCATTGTAAAGTAGTATTAAAACTTCACATGATCTTGATTCTATTCCTCTGTTAATTCAGCCTAGAGATGTGTTGGCTTTTTTGGCAGCTGCAGCACATGGCTGGCTCATATTTAAGTGATTGTCCACTAGGATTCTAAGATCCTTCTCACAGTTACTACTATTGAGCCAGGTACCACCTATACTGCACCTGTGCATTTGGTTTTTCTTTTTTCTTTTTAGTTTTTTCTTTAGAAAATTTATATTGCTGCCTACTCACATATGGGGACTCAAGGCAGCTTACACGGATATAAAAACAACATATAAAAAGAATAAAAAATAACAAGAAAAATAATAAAATAATAACACCCCACCCCAGCGACAACACACATTCAAACTACCAATTTAATGGGCTTAAATGTAGAACCTTACTTGTTTCATCATTGAATTTCTTTAAGTTACATAATGTCCAATGTTCAAGTCTGTCAAAATCCTTCTGTATCTTAAGCCTATCTTCTGGAGTGTTGGCTATTCCTGCCAGCTTGGTGTCATCTGCAAATTTGATGAGTTCCCCATCTATCCCCTCATCCAAATCATTGATGGAGATGTTGAAAAGTGCGATCCTTGCTGGGAGCATGGGAGAAGGGCCAGCGGCACCCAACCCAAACGTAGCAGCGGCCACAGAACCGGATTCATGAAGAACAGATTTATATTGCTTAAACTCACCTGCCCTGGTTGATATTAACATTGTTGACTTTGTTGGCACTTACAGCAATTTTAGTCAAAGTTTCAATCACAAAATCACTCTGCAGCACAACATCTCCCTGAAGGAAAAAAAGAAAAGGGTCGAAGAAAGAGGTTTTAAAACGTTGCTGTTATGGCGAGGAGTCAGGGAGGGGAGGGGCTCCTAGGCAGGCAAGAACTCGTGTCAAATGGGTGATGCCTCCTCATCCTCGTCAAAGGGAGTTGCCATTGACACACACACACACACACACACACACACACCAGCCTCTGTGGTGGCTACAGGGCACATCAAGCAACTACCTTCTGCTTGTTGTCCTGACGAAGCACGTGGAGCACAAAAAGGTTGTCGCTCAGGCTGCTGACCGAGATGCCTGCAAGAGACGAAGGGGTGTGAAAGGGGTATGGATCACACAACCCCTGGCTCTCAGCTGCCGGCCTGAGAGAGCTGGGCAGCTTTTCTGCAAATCTCGCAGGTTCACCAGGTGAGGCCAGGCTGGGCACCTCCACCTTGGCTTTCTCCCTCTCTGGACGTGCTGGGCAGCCAACGCCACTTGACTCCAGCGAAGCCCTGGACAGAGAACCTTGCGAGAGGCCAGTCTTCAGCTCATCCAGCAGGTCAGACAAACTCTCGTCCAGCCGTTGAGCCAGTCTGTCTGGCAGCAGGGCTGGCACCCACGGGCGCACCAGTCTCCCTGCTGGAGTAGTGCGTCATTTCACCCTTCGCACACGGGCCCTGAGCAGCTCTGGCACTAGCAGCCCTGCTGGCTTCACGGCCTCCACCTTCTCTTCCCCATTGGCCGGGGCGACACTTGAGGGGCGTGGCCTGGCGCCTGCACCCAATCAGCATTGGGGAGGTCTGTTTGCAACTGGCAGGCCTTGCATGGGAAAGGCTCCTTTTTTTTCAGCTGCTCTTTCCCTTCAGCTCTTTTGCTAGGAGGACCAGGAATGCCAGACTGAGCCTTATGATGGACTGGTGAATTTAATCCTGGGCAGCCAAATGTAAAACGGGGGCTCAGTGTAAGAGATCTCTGAAGCCCTCCTGTCCCAGTTAAGCCTGTGGGGCGGGGAAAATATGGCCAAAGCCAACTGGACCGGGGCAGAGGTCGTGGCCCCTCTTTCCCAGGCTGTGCGCGCCAGTGCCAGGCTCCCCCCTCCCCCTCCCCCCTGAGTCTGAGACAGAAGCCGCCTCCTGCCTCCTCCTGATGCTGCTGCCTCCTGCCTCCTCCTCTCTGACCCCAGCTCAGGCCAGATCCCCATCTGTGTCTCAGTTCAGATGCGAGAGGGAAGGAGACTTGCTGCTCCAGAAGAGTCGCTTCCCCTCCCTACCTGTGAGGTTGCCGTAGTCGATCTGCTGCTTGATTCTGGACTCTTCGGCCAGCACAGCTGCGTCCTGGGTGAGCAGCAGCTGCCGGGCTCGGGCCTTGTAGCCTTTGCGGTCATACTTGATCACAGGAACAGCGTACTAAAAGGGTGGCAGAGCATGAAACACTTAAAACAGTGTTTCCTAAAAGGTATACAGTTTCTGCCCCGAGATAATCAAGAATCTTGGCCACCTCGAACACGTGTCAAACGTTAGGAAGACAAAGAGCTATAATTAGATCGTCTGGGCCCAGGAAGCAGAAGCCTCTCTCTAAAGTGCTTTCATTTGCATAAAGGACCAAGAGAACTCTGACATCAGGAAAAGCAACAAATATTCAAACAAAACAAAAAGTGACAGGCCCAATTCTACTTTGGGGTCCACAGGAGATCTTCAGATCATAAAGAGCTACCTATTAAAAAGTGCAATTTCACTACCTTTGGATTTTTGTCTAGGTGATCAGTGACCAACATTTTGAGAGTGGCCACTGTCTCTTAAGCCCAAGCCTGCACTTTCTGCATTTCATCTCCCCTGCATTTCGCTGTTCGAAACCAGGAGACAGTGAGTTCTAGTCCTGTATGGAAGGTGGCTAGATGACTTTGGGCCACTCACTCTCAGGCTAACCCACCTCATGGGGCTGTTGTGAGGTAAATAGGAAGGAGGCGGCTTTGGTATGTTTGACGTCTTTGGTTATTTATGTAAAATAAAGAGTTAGGGTTATTCCCAACTCAACCACACGTGTATACATGACCTGATATCAAAATAACGCAAAGTCGATTATATCTTACAGAATAGTATACCTTGCAAATCTTTAAGGTGATACAAACTTAATCGGATTATTTTTCTTCTGGACCCTTGGTCTCTCTTGCTTGTCCAAAAAAGTTACCCTGGATGTCAGCCAAACCCCAGCAGAAACTGCACTGGCAAAGCTTTGCAACATCCTGTTCCCCTCCCCGTTGACAAGAGGGAAGGAACAGGTGGACACTCACCTTAGGCGCCTCATTTCCTAGTACCTGAAGGATTTTGGCATTTATCTCTTCATTACCTGTAATCCCCCACCCAAGGGAAAAAGGGAAAGGGAAAAAAAGAAGAAGTTAGGAGTGACTTACTAGAAAAGTAAAATTTGGCCAGATTAAACAGCACTTACCAAGACGAGTATTGAGGAAAAGCCTAGGAACACTTTGGGGGTAATTGTCCTTTTTCCCCTTAAATATCTCACTGGCCACTACCTTCTGCTCGAGCTGCAGGGGGATGAGATAAAGAGAAAAAAACCAGTTGGGAAAAGCTTGCGTAATTCTGAAAAATGAGATTATAACAGCCAGTTCAGCACAATACCACTGAAAAAGAAAAACAAGAGTTCCCAGACAAAACCCGCATGGCTGCACAAAGAATTCTCTGATAAACGGAAAAACCAAAAAGATGTATAAAAAATGGAAGCGAGAACAGCAACCGACCTCCTCGCAATCCATTGCGACTCTCCTCACTTCCCACGTTCCCAAACGTGGAGAAGCAAAACGCGCCCCACTTTAATATTAGCACAAGCTAACGGCGGCTCCTAGGCAAGCCTACCAAATCTTACGCTCCCTAAAGCTCAGAGGAGAAAGGGCGCAGCCCAAGCCGAACTTTTGATCA